>NW_008471766.1:0-1114 GCF_000622305.1 Nannospalax galili | reverse complement strand
ATGTGAACCAAGAAACAGAATCCTCCTTCAGTTTTATTTCCCCAAAGGAAAAATGAGATGTCTCAATAAAACTTCAAATGCTGACTACTACTATCACACCTCCCCAAGTCCCAAATTAATTAACTAATTTATTATCTTTAGAGAATTCTATTTCTCATAGTTTGGCAAAGTAAGCTGAACCCTGAACTCGTTCCTTTCTTCTCCTTCCCTTGGCTTGCCTACTGTCACGTGTGGTTACAGGTCTGATTTATCACAAGTCCACCCCAGTCCCGAAATTGGCTTGAGATGACTTCCTGAATGTGGTCTCATCTTGTCAGCTCCAGAGCCAAGTGAGGGATCCAATATGAGAGATGACTCTGTGCAGGTTCCTCACAATTCTTCCAGGCCTATTATTCTTAACCTTTGATGATTCCTCCTCCTGTTTCATTTTATTAAATTCTACTAAGAAAGACATGAAAAAAATCTAAAAGAAAAGTTGGCCGAGTCTACCTGGTGCTTTATTCACAGGTCGTATCTGGGAGGTAAGCCCACATTATCTGTTTTTCAAAATCTGACTAGCTTTCCCAAAATATCTTTCTCTTGAAAAGGCTACATGCTTTTGAGGCAATTTTATCATTAATAATTCTTATTCAGTGAGACACTAACTTAGAACAGCCCCAGAAAAACTGCTCAGTTAGTCATTTATTGAATAGGATGACAATTTAACAACTTAAAGATACTAGAACCAATATTAGCATGTGCTACAGCTAGGCATTGTTACACTGGTCTCTGCACTTTGAGCATTTCAAATATTTCAATTTTTTAAATAACAACAGATACTACAGAGGAGTAATTTTCTATTACCCAAAAATCCAGATCCATAGAAGGAAGTGTTCACAATGATTCTGTGTCATTTTAATAACAGCAAAACTTTGCAAACTATTCCATAAATCCATCAAAAGGAAGATAGCTAAACAAAATGCAATCTATTCATATAATAGAACCTGGTCTGTAGTTAAGATAAATGAGCCAGCTGTGTATGCAGCGGAACAGGTGCTACTGCTGAAGAGGACAGGAGCAAGTTTCACAACAGTACTGCAGCGATACTGCAGCACTATACCTAGACCAAGCGCAT
>NW_008471765.1:0-1114 GCF_000622305.1 Nannospalax galili | reverse complement strand
TTATGTATATGAATGTATTGCCTGCATGTATGTAAGTGCACCTGTGTCATGTAATTCCCACAGAGGTAGAGGGCATTTGATCACCTCACCTGAAGTTACAGACAGTGGTTAACCACCATTTGCTCAGAACCAAACCCAGGTCCTCTGCAAGAGCAGCCAATACTCTTAACCACCGAGCCATCTCTCCAGCCCCTCAATCCACACCTGATTTATAAGGTTGTAGGGACCAAACCCACAGCTATGTAGATACCTGTCAAACACTCTATCAATCGAACTATAGTCATCTATTTACTTTTCAGTATACATTTTAATTGAGTTTTTGTGCATTTTCTAAATTACATTTTTATCATGTTTAGACCTCCTGCCCTATCTGCACCACCCCCATACCTTTACTGGATTTCTTGTATTCTCTTATATATGTTCGGGGCTATTGACTGAAGTTTGTATACTCAGATATCTCGCTGTGTGCATCCATTCACTGCAGACCGATCAGCCTACCTACTGTCACTTCCTTAAAGAAGACCGTGTCTCTCTCACCCAGCGGGGCCCAGTTGCCATTAGTTCGTCAACTAAGATTAGGGCTTCCTGCCCATTTCCCCAGTTCTATGCTGGGGTTTTGCCTGGTTTGAGTTCACATAGGTCTTATGCACGCTAACGCCTTTGCTGCAAGTTCATATGAGCAAGTTCCATGCTGATCCTGGGAGTTGGCTTCAAGGACCCGACTTTGATCCCCTGCACCCGTTTAAATAGTTGCATGTGGTAACGTGTGCCTACGATCCCATAACTGGTCTGCTGGTTAGGTCTTTATCAACTCGATACCAGCTGCAGTCGCCCGGAAAGAAGGAACTTTCGTTAAGGAATTTTCCCCACTGGGTTGGCCTGTGCGTCTTCTGTTGAGGCATTTTCTTAATTGCTGACGGATGTAAGGGGACACAGACCACTGTGGATGGTGCCACCCACCCCTGGGCACGTGCCCCTGGGCTTCAGGAGAAAGAGAGTTGAGAGAGGAAAAGCCTGCTAGCAGGTTTCTGCCCTGGTTCCTGGTTTGGCTTGGTTCCTGCAGTGAGTTCCTCTCTGACATCCCTCAAAGACGAACTAGTCCTTGAAAGTGTAA
>NW_008471764.1:0-1091 GCF_000622305.1 Nannospalax galili | reverse complement strand
TTCTTTCTTTCTTTCTTTCTTTCTTTCTTTCTTTCTTTCTTTCTTTTTAGTGTTTCTTTGAGACAGAGTCTCCCTGTAGCTCCAGCTGGACCTGGAACTCACTATGTAGACCATGCTGGCCCTGAACTTACAGAGATCTGCCTGCCTCTGCCTCCCAAGCACTGGGCATGTGCCACCATGCCCGGCCAATTCAAGTTCTTATATAAATAAATAGATTAATGTAAGCAATAAAACAAATTCGTGTTCTTAAAACTCAGTAGGTCAGTATTTTAATAGATAAGATTCATTTAAAATACAATGAACATTGTTAGAAATGATTGTTAATATCATGGAAGATAAAGACTAAAGAACACTTCCAAGTTAAAGGAGATGAAAGACATGACAAATAAATGCAATAGAGTAGTCTTGGACTGGATCCTGATTACAAAAGAAAAAAGGGCCATAAATTATGTTCTTGGGTCAATGGACAAAACTACAATATTGAATCATGTTTTATCAACGTGAAATTTCCAGACTTTGATAATTATCCTGGGGTTCTGAAAGGAAATACCCCAGTTTTAGATACTATATACTGAACTGGTTAGGGAGTAATGGGCTATGATATTTGAAACTTACTCTAAAACAGCTCAGCAGTGACATTCATTTTAGTATGTAAAGAAATGTGCTGTGTAGGCCAAGTGTTAGTAATTTGTCAATCAAGGTAGTGTGGTTCAAGATATCCGAGTCATGGAGGTGCCTGGAATAGCCAACAGGACAGATTCTGGGGATGAGAGTCAGGGGGTTGGACAGAACTGGTCCTGATGTTATATTACAAAATCTCTTTATAATAGAATTCAGTTGTGCTGGGTACGGTGGTACATACCTGTAATCCCAGCACTTAGGAAGCTGGGCCAGATTATTGTGAGTTCAAGGTCAGCTTGGGCTATGTACTTAGAAAGTTTAAGTCCTGCCTGAGCTACATAGGGAGACCTTGTTAGAAAGAAAGAAAGTGCCTGGCGTGGTGGTGCATGCCTGTACCACCAGGTACATGCCTGTACTTCTGGGGGGCAGAGGCAGGCAGATCTCTGTGAGTTCAAGGCCAGCCTGGTCTA
>NW_008471763.1:0-1114 GCF_000622305.1 Nannospalax galili | reverse complement strand
TTCTTTGTTTCTATTTTATTGATTTCTGCTCTGATTTTTATTATTTCTTCTCATCTCATCTGTTGTGTTAAATTTGATTTTTTTCTTGCTTTTCCAAATTTTTGAGTTGTACCATTAAGTCATTTATTTGTGCTCTTTATGGTTTTGTAATGTAGGCATGTAAAGCTTTAAGCTTCCCTCTTAAGACTGCTTTTAATGTGCTCAAGAGGTATTATTGTATTATGTTGTCATTTTCATTTAGTTCCAGAAATATTTTATTTTTTTCTTCATTTCCTCTTTGACTCACTCATCATTCAAGAGTGTGTTGTTTCATGTCCATGAATTCATGTAGTTACTAAAGCCTCTATTGTTATTGATTATATTTTATTGTTCCGTGGTCTGATAGAATACATGGAAATATTTTTTTTTTTGTACTTGTTGAGGTTTGTTTTGTGCTCCACTATGTAGTCTATTGTAGAGAAACTTCCATGGACTGCTATTTATTTTGTGCCCTGATATGTGGTCTGTTTTAGAGACACTTCCATGGACTGCTAAGTAGAATATACATTCTTCAGTGCTTGGGTGGAATATTCTGTAAATGTCTGTTAGTTTCGTTTGATGTATGATACTGTTTAATTTGAATGCTTTTATGTTTATTCTGTGGCCAGATGACCTATCTATTGGAAAAAGTGGAGTACTGAAGTTTCCTACTATTGCTGAGTTGTGGTTAATCTGTGTCTTGAAGTCCAGTAGTAGTGTTTTTATGAAACTGGGTATATCAGAGTTTGGTGCATATATATTGATGATTGTTATGTCTTCTTGGTTGATTGCTCCCTTCATAAGAAGGTAGTGGCCCTTTTTAAAAAATCTTTTCTAATTAAGATTAACTTGAGGTCTATATTTTCATATATTAGAATGGCAGCTCCTGCTTGTTTCTCAGTGCCATTTGCTTAGAATGTTTTCTCTATCCTTTCACTGTAAGCTAGTGCATATCCTTGGAGGTATGGTGAGTTTCTTATAGACAATAAGTAGACGGATTTGTTTCTTTTATTTTTATTTTTTGCAATGTAATTTGGTGGCATTTAGGTCTGTCCCCTCTCCCAGCCTTCCCCCACAACCCCCTTGTGGCCATTCA
>NW_008471762.1:0-1114 GCF_000622305.1 Nannospalax galili | reverse complement strand
ACATGGGTGGATGCCCCAGTCAGCTACTCTGTGTCCCCCTCTGCCTGTGGCATCACCTGGCAAGAAGGGAGGAGAAATACCCACAAGGTTGCCTGATGATCCTGAGATCCTGGCAAGGGTTTAGAAGCTCAGAACACATCTGTTGCTTCTGGAAGGTAGGTTCATTGGTTCATTCGTCATTTACTGAGTATTGACCGTAACTCAAATGCTGCACTAGACCCCAGGAGCATAGAAAGTCCATGGTCCTGCAAACATCTCCCCATGAAAGCAGAGAGTTCATTCATTCAGGTGTGACACACACCTTGTAATATGTCCAGCATAAGAGAGATGGAACTGGCTGAGTGGCTGGGAGTAGAGTAAGGAGTGGCTCCCAGGGAAGACAGGCTCCTCTGGTGCATCATGAGGTTCCAGAACTGCCTGTGTCCAGCATGTGGACATTCTTGGTCTTGAGAGCTCCAGAGAGCTCACTGCCCACAAAGCACTTGTGGTGGGAACCAGGACAGGTTATCAGGAGCCCTGGACCCTCAGGCAGTCTCCTTGCCACTGGCATCCATTCCAACATCCTCGGACAGTCATAAACCAGCACATTCTTGGTTCAATAGGTATAGGTGAGCCACCGCACCAAACCCTAGTTCTGAGAACCTCACTGCAGAACACTTTAGAAATGTGTGGAAGGGCCATTTGGGTGTTCTGCTGGCAGCAAACCATCACTGTGAGGTGCACAGGTGGGACTGGGCCCCACGTACAGCCTAACTGCCTCTTCTACATGGACTCAGGCATATGTCAGAACACCTGCATGCAACAATCATTTCCAGTTCCCTTACTGGTCCTCCAAGTCACAGCTGGGGTGTTATACGGAATGTTTAAAGTCTTTTGTGTTGAAAGAGTCTATTATTTCACTTCCAGAAAGTGAGAAGAACATTATAAATCAATGGCTCTCAGTCTGGTCTGGTACAAAGGCCTGTAATCCCAGCTACTTGAGAGGTTGAAGCAAGAGGATGGCAAGTTCAAGGTCAGCTGGGACTTCAAGGCCAGCACATAAATCGTAGTGAGACCCTATCTCAAAATAAAAAGTCAAAAGAGGTCTGAGACTATAGCCCCGTGTTTCAAGCAC
>NW_008471761.1:0-1111 GCF_000622305.1 Nannospalax galili | reverse complement strand
ATGGGCTGGAGAGATGGCTCAGCAGTTAAGAGCACTGGCTGCTTTTGCAGACAATCCAGGTTCAGTCCCCAGCACCCACATGGTGGCTAACAATTCCAGTTCCAGGGGATCCAACACCCTATTCTGACCTCTGTGGTATTGCATGTACATGATGCACTTACATACATGCATATAAAACACTCATACACATAAAATAAAAATAAGCAAAAGCATTTTTAAAGATTACTTTGTATCTTCCTTGTTTATGTGTAGGAGGAAAACTATTTTCTCCTTTAGTAATTTGCTTATTCAAGGTATACCTAATATGCAGTAGCTTATTGGTATTAACAAATGCAGAGTCCCTTTGTGCAGTAATTGTAGGAAACTCCACTGAGTGGTGGAGGATTGGCAAAGGCAATAACATGAAGGTTAAAACCTACCTAATACTAGGGAATTACCATAACTAACAGCATGGTTGGTCATGCCTCTGAGATGTTTACTGTTTGCAGAGTACTATGTTAACCACTGCATGTACATTTACCACTTGGATTCATTCATGCATTCAGTGTATAAGGGGCTGACTGTCAGTTGCTGGGGATGCAACAATGAGAGAAGAAATCCATCTAAGAAGGATGTTGATTTGCTCTTATGGCTCTTAGAGGTTAGTGAAAGACAGGCTTGATCCAATGGTTATGTTAACAACTGAATAGTTACAAACCAAAGACATAGAAAATCCCACTGTCTTGAAGTGTCAATAGCAGATAAACCTTCTTAAGCCCGAGGGCGTATGAAATGTCCCCAAGGAACAAGCCTGACTAGGGTCTGTGTGTTGACAGGCAAATGTGGCAAAAAAAAGAGAGGAAAGGAGAATGGGATTGGAAGAAAGCAGCTATATACAGAGATTCTAAATCAGGCAAAGTCTAGAAGGATTTCTGCCTTTATGTCAGAAGCCGTTTGAGTTCATTGGGCACATTTCAAACATGAAGACAGTGAGTACAGAGCCACATGTTTAAACATTATGCTAGATTCAGTATGGTGAGACTGAGAAAGGACCGAGTATGAACAGCACAGACAGAGCTAGGGCACCAGCAGCAGAGATGACGAGCACTCTTATGGGCACAGGGCACAAATG
>NW_008471760.1:0-1114 GCF_000622305.1 Nannospalax galili | reverse complement strand
TTTTTTTTTTTTTTTTTTTTTTTTGAAAATTTTGGCTTTCTTCACTAGTCTATGAATGGATAGTGATTTTTGTTGTTGTTGTCATTTTGTTTCGTTTTTTCTTGTTTTGAGACAGGGTCTCGAGTAATCTAGCCTGGCCTAGAACTCATGTAGCAGAGGATGACCTTGAACTCTTGACCGTCCTGCCTCTACCTCTCAGTGCTGATATTATAGGCCTGTGCCCACACACACAGATATTACTTCTTGATTTTAAATATTACCATTGACTTCCTAGGGTAGAAGTAGCATTTTAAATATCTACCTTCTTCATAGTTTCTGGTTAAATTAATATCCAGAGTTTACGATGACACTTGACGATCAGGTCAGTGAACCCTTCTTATTGCTATGTACTTGACTTTTTTGATTTGCTTACTTTTCTATGTATTTGTCCCTGATTCTTCCCAAATGCTTTGGAAAAACTGTAAAAATACCTTACAGTGTAATTTTCTGAATGGTTAAACACTGAAATCCAGTTGCTCGAGCACCATCTGTTTAACTTCCTTCCCATCCTCAGCTTAAACGTCTTTTTGCCTAGAGGCTTTCCCCGCCCCACTCATTTCTAATCAGGTCCTTTAACCGTTTTAATTTTGGCATTTATCATAGTTTTTTTTTAAATGATTGTTTATCTGCCTTTCTGCACAAGACTGTAAGCCACCTGAGGGCAGAGATACTGTTCACCAGTATTTGCTTAGCAGTTATCTCAGTTCCTGGCCCATTAGTATCTTTCTCCAAAGATTGAATTTCTAGCCCTTGAACTAGGTCTTGAGGGAGGCCTAAAATTAGAGCACATGTTGTAGGAATTTGGGAGTCTGGATAGATGAGGTTCCTGAAGCAGAGCTGTGAGTCTTGGTGAGGGTCACATGGTAAATAATTGGGCTTTTTAAGGAGAATGTTGTCAACCTATGAGTTCATGTGAAGGACTCTCATTGTGTTCTGTTGACAGTGGGCAATTCAGGCAGTCATGTACCTAGCTATATTTATTGGATGGGAATTCGAAGTGGAAGGAGAGAAATGATTCCTTTGAAAGTTGTCCTCTGACCTCCACATGCACACTGTGGTACACCTGTGCCCCCCC
>NW_008471759.1:0-1114 GCF_000622305.1 Nannospalax galili | reverse complement strand
AGGACAGTATTATTACTTAACAGGTTCTACTGAAGGACACATAGGTTGTTTCCAGTCTTTCACTTCTAACGTCATTTCACTCACACACATGCAACGTCATTGGGATAAATTCTTAGAAGCAGAACTGCTTGGTCAAATGGTATGTGAGTTTGTTAACTCGTTAGCGATTGCCAGAGTGTTGTTTATGAAAGTTTTCCAAATGCAATGGCTTTGGGGTCTGTGTCCCCAAAGCCTTAACAGTTAAAAATTTTTATGCATCTAAAGTTAAAAGAAAATAGAATATTCCCTTCCCTCAAATGACATGCAGAGACAGGCCTTCCACCCACATCTAGCACTGAGGCACCCTAGCCCCTCATATTTCTCTTTCCTTACCATTGTGTAAGGATAAAAGACTTAAACAAAGAAATTATAGCAGTCTCAAACATGCACACATAAAAGAACAGACCTGTAAAATTTATGAAGCAAAGGCTGATGGGTTGGAAAAGACAAATGGAAGATTTCAATACCCATTTCATCAATTAGCAAGTAGGCAGAAAATCTGCAAGGGTATACAATTCAGTGTCTGCATCAACCAACAGTATCTAATTGACATCTAGTTGAACCACTAAACAATAACAGAATGCACATTTGTTTCAAGTACTTGAACAATCTGTGCCAAGGTTGATCGCATCGTAGATTGTCAGGTACAGTCCATCATGGAGGGGAAGTCAAGGCAAAGGCAGAATGAGCTTGAAGCAGCTGGTCACATTTCCACAGTGAGAAGAGAGTCGTGAATGCATGCATGCTAATACTCAGCCACTTTTCTCCATTTTACACAGTCCAGGATCTCCTGCCCAGGGAATGGTCCCACCCACATCTAAAATGGGTCTTCCTGTATCAATTAATGGAATCAAGATAATCTCTGCACAGGTATGCTCCCCATTGGTATGCTCAGAGGCCCAGCTCCCAGGTGATTCCAGATTTTATCAAGTTGACAATTAACACTCATCATCACAACAAATTGAAAAGAATTAAAATCATATGGAATGGGGGTGGAGCGATGGATCAGCGGTTAAGAACACAATGTTCTTGCAGAAGACCCGGGTTTGAATCCTAGCACCCACATGGCAGCTAA
>NW_008471758.1:0-1114 GCF_000622305.1 Nannospalax galili | reverse complement strand
GTGGCTCCCACATTACTTGTGGCTCCCTGCTCCTGTCCCAAAATGGCTGCCACAAGCTCCTCCTTCTGTGGCTCACAATGCCTGATCCATTCTCTGAAGCAGGCTTCGCCCCTTGGAGGAACCAGAACCCCTGAGGAACACAACACTTCTTTTAGATGTTCTACAAGAAAACACAGAAAGAAAAGAGATTACAAGAACTATGCTTTCCACTGTCATGACAATAAATAGGAATTGACTTCTGCTCAGTGCAATCTCTATGGCTCCAAATCTAACAGCTTTTTGATTGTTTGTTTGCTCATTTGGCATTTAACCAAGAATACACTAGTTAAATTTACCTCCGAGTACTCTCTGTAAAGAAGAAACCGTAGCAACAAAACATCATAAATCTTAAACCAGGCAGTAAAAGGAGATACTATGGAATGTCTGTAACAATGGTGTAGCCAGAAAATGATTTATTCCTCCCGAGTTCCTCTGAATAGCACAAAGCACCCTGGGAAGAAGGGTCCAGCCTAGTTTAGCAGGAAATGGTAACATTCTGGGAATCGGGGAACAGGGAAGGGGTGAGCCAGCCTGCCTACGACCCCATGTGGCACTGGGGGCCCTTATGAGGACCCAGTGGACTACACAGAACTCTGTGGGGTCATAGGCAGGCAGGGACCTGAGATGAGGAAGACCTTGGGCAAAAGCGATTAGGAATGGTGGGCTGCTGCGCTGCTGTGCAGAGCTGAGTGCCTGGTGTTCGTTTCTTTGTAAACTATACAAAATTTAGATTAAGATATGTTATGTGGGTGGTCTACCTACCTCAGGAACAGAAGATCATGAAGACAGAGCAGACATGTCAGAGAGTGGGAAGTAGAAAATTTATTGGGACAAATGGGAAATATCAACTGTCTGTTTGGATGTTCTGGAATATCTTTGAGTTCTCCAGCTAAAGCACGAGAGAAATTTAAAATTAAAACTATTGATCCTCATATGTGGCTGTTAGTTTTGAATTTTCAGGTATTTGCATTACAAAGGCCATAGAAGTCAATAAAGTAGTTGAGGAAAAAGAATACAGTACTATAAAAGGGAGAGGGGAATAATGGAGCAGGAAGGGATAAATGAAGTAGGGAAG
>NW_008471757.1:0-1083 GCF_000622305.1 Nannospalax galili | reverse complement strand
GTGTGTGTGTGTGTGTGTGTGTGTGTGTGTGTGTGTTACCTGCTGCTATGCGGCATAGCAACTTTTTAGCATTTTTTTACACTTAAGATTTTCTAAAGGAAAAAATTTGAAGCTCTTTGTCACAAAGTAAGCAAGCAACCTCTGCAGAGTATAAAATATTCCTTACATGTACATTGTAAATCATTGTGAAAATTCTAGTACCTAAAATTTAAATACTGCTTAAACCCACCTAAATGGCCATGTGAAACACTGATCATTAGGTTTGAAATAGCTGATAAGCTCAGTCAGCAGTGCTCACAGTCACCTGCATGGAGGCCCTCCCACTCTCCCCGAGGACACATCCTCATCTTATACATGCTATGAGACTGATGAGAGCTGTGGTAAATATGAATATTTTTACGAATAATTTCTCTTTAAGATAAAGGAAGTATAAATTAAAGCTTCCCATTTTTTTCCCTCACTCACAGATCATGTTGCTGAGCACTATCTAGGGTACGGTACCTGGGTCCTATTTCATTGCCCTTTTATCTAGAGTGATCGGTGCTGCCAAGAAGTCTCGTAGCTGAAGCATAAAAACAATGCAAAAGTGTTGCCAAGCAATTAATAGGTGACTTTGACTCAATTCAATTTACTATGGTAGGAGCACAGGTGTGATCTCAAGGAAATAGGACAACTTAATAAGATTAGAGAGAAAAATAAAGTAGTTCAGTAAGGACAAAGTAGTCAGCTTTGTGAAATGAGTTGAACATGTAGAGCAAAGTAAAGAAATGAGACCAAACTCTGGGATATTTAACTGCAAGTCAGTAATAATGGTTAAAGTGTTGCTTCTGTGGAGTAATGCTATGTTGGAACTGTGACCCCTCTACTCCAAATTCAGAGGGTTAAGCCCAGCCCTACTGTGGCTATGTTTGGACATAAGGTCTATGCAGGTTATTAAGGGCAGATGACGTTTTAAAGGCTGTACCATATAAGATAAAGTTGATGTTCCTGTGGCTGGAGAAATTGCTTAGCAGTTTAGATCCCTGGCTTCTCTTGCAGAAGAACTGGATTTGGTTCCCAGCACCTACGTTGTGGCTAACAACC
>NW_008471756.1:0-1113 GCF_000622305.1 Nannospalax galili | reverse complement strand
TAATAGCACATTGGAGCATTGTAATGTCACATTGGGGCATTGTGATGGCACCGCGAGCATGGTTGTGACATATTGGAACATTTTGATGACACATCGCTGCATTGTGATGGTATACTGAGCATTAGGGTGTCACATGAAGCTTTCTATAAAACACATTGGAGCATTGTGATGGAACATTGTGTCCTTGTGAGGGCCCACTGAACGTTGTGATGGCACGCTGAGTATTGTGATGACACATTGGGCATTATGATAGCACACTGAGCACTGTGATGACACCAGAGGGCATCATGAGGGCACATTGAGCACTGTGATTTCACAGTAAGCATTGTGACGACACATTTATGCTTTGTGATGAATAAGCATTGTGATGCCATAATGGGCATTGTGAAGACATATTGGAGCATTTTGAGGGCACACTGAGCATTGTGATAGCATAATGGGGCATTGTGATGGCACACTGAGCATTGTGATTACATATTGGGGCATTGTGAGGAGGCACTGAGCATGTGATGGCACGCTGAATATTGTTATAACACGTTGGGCATTGTGATGTCACGCTGAGTATTGTGATTTCACATTGGAACGTTGAGATGCACACTGAGCATTGTGATGTCAATTTTGGGCATGGGGATGACACATTGGAGCATTGTTTTATCCCATTGTAGCATTTTGGTGACACAGTGGTGCATTGTTAAAGCACACAGCATTGTGACGACATTGGAGCAATGTGATGGCACATTGGAGCATTTTGATGTCACATAAAACATTGTAACTGCAAATCAGGGCATTGTGATGAAACATTTGGGCATTGTGATGGCACATTGAGCATTATGATGCCAAATTAGTGCATTGTGAGGGGACATTCAGCATTGAGGTGGCATATTGAGCAGTGGGATGATAAATTAGGGCATTGTGATGGCACACTGAGTATTGTGATGACACACAGGGGAATTGGGAGGGAACACTGATCATTGTGATAACACATTGGGGTCTTGTGAGGGGACAATTAGCATTGTAATGTCACAATGAGCATTGTGGTGAGACATTGGGGCATTATGAAGAGACATTCAGCATTCTGATGGCACATTGAGCATTGTGATGACACATTGGGGC
>NW_008471755.1:0-1109 GCF_000622305.1 Nannospalax galili | reverse complement strand
TATGTAGACCAGGCTGGCCTCAATCTCACAGAGATCTATCTGCCTCTGCCTCCCAAGTGCTAGGATTTAAGGTATGCACCATTACATCTGGCCCAAGTTGTTTTTTAAGTAATTACAATCTTGTTTCTATTTTTCCTTTTATGATTTTAAACTGCAATGTAATACTCTGGGCTGGGAATATGACTTGGTGATGGAGTGCTTGCAAGCAGGTATAAAGCCCTGAGTTCTAGCTCTAGTACGAGAGAGAGAGAGAGAGAGAGAGAGAGAGCATTAAGGGTTTTGAAAATTCAGTCTACCAAGTTCTCCACTAGGCTTGAAGCATGAACTGCTTCCTAGCAAGTTCCAGGCCAGCCAGGGTTACCCAGTGAGACTTATCTAAAAAAAAAAAAAAAAAGACAGAAGCATGTTCACCTAGATGCTGTAGCAGGGGAAGCTCTGGGGAGCTCCTTCTGAGCTGATGCCAGATCTGGAAGCAGATCAATGACAGGGGTTGCTCATCATTCCCAGGGAGCCTAAGCAACTTCCTCCTATGCTGGGAGCCACAGGAGGAAGCCAGGTGAGGATCTAATCCCATGCGGGCTGCACAAAGGAGTCCATTCTCCTAAAACAACGGGAAGCAGCAAGAGACAGTGCTTGAAGACAGCAGCCCACAAGGAAGGTCAATGCTGAGGGAGATTGAGAATGGAGACAGCCTAGACTCATGCTTGACCAAGGGCAGCATTCAAGCCACAGGTGCACGCCTATGACCCAAGCATTTGAGAGACTGAGGTTGGAAGATCAGGACTCTGGGGCCAGTGTGGGGTACATAGAAAGCCCCTGTCTCAAAACAAAACACTCAAACACAGGCTATGATGATTATTATTAATTACTGAATAAACATCTATTGCTTTCTACTATGGGCAATAAACCTACTTTAGGTCCTGGGACTATAATAGTGAACAATAGATAAAACCTGTGGCCCCAGGAAAATTTTCTTCTATCAAGGGAAGACAGGCAATTGCAAAATGAGCAAGCAAAGTCAGCATCTTAGCTGATGCCAGAAACAAAAGTTTTTGTTTTGTTTTTTTTTTTTTAAAAAAAAAGGGTTAGGGAGGGGGTTGGGGATTTAG
>NW_008471754.1:0-1114 GCF_000622305.1 Nannospalax galili | reverse complement strand
TTCACTAAGTACTAGTGGTACACAAAGAACTGTACGTACATCTCATTTAATCTTCACTGTTCTTTGTTTCAACTGAGGGGGGCAGTTTTTGTAAGAATAAACGTCTTTCCTCTTCATGTTAGTCAGCTAAATGTCACCACGGTGAACTCCTGCGATAATCAATTGACCTAGAGAAATGGTCCGTGTCAGCTTATACTCTTGTCAGTTCCAGCCCCTCATTGATTAGTCTCTTTGCTTTGAACCTCTAGTGAGGCAGCACATCATGGTGGGAGCATGTGGTAGAACAAAGCTGCTCCCTCATAGCCCGGAAGTGAAGGAGAGGCGAATGAGTAGACCAAAGTCCCACACTAGCCTTTGAGGAGTGCATGTCCTTGTTGACCCAAAGACCTCCCACAATCCCATCCCTTAAAGTTCAATCCCTCCCATCAGCACCACACTAGGGGCCAAGCCTTTAGCACATGAGCCTTCTGGAGACATTAACATCTGAACCATAGCAACTATATGAGTCTGAAAAGGCAGAAGTTTGGACTCAGAGCTTGGTGGGCATGCCATCTCACACAGCTTCCATTCAATATATCCCTTAAGCTAGGCATATGGTTCTTTTCTTTTTTTGTTAAGAAGAGAAGAAAGTAAGACTCAAAGAAGTTACATCCATGACAGTTGGGAAGAGGCAGGGCCAGGATACAAACAAGTCTACGTGGCTGTCAAACCACATTCCCGTTCCACTACCTACCATTCAGTTGTTGGTGTTTGCAGTTTTAGAACCAAATCAATAGCTTGCTCAGTGGCCTCATCTTTGATGACACAGGAAATAAAATCAATTAAACTCTGAATGTGTGCAAGGCACTTAGGAGGTGGAGCAAATGCTGACCTCATTTTAGGGGTGAGGATTATTAAACTCCTAAAGATTGAGTGACACAAAGCTAAAGGTTGGTGAGACAAGGGTGCAAAGCCAGGCAGACAGGCTCCAGAAAGGTCACCATCTGATCTGTAAGCCCTCAGCTACTAATCACCATGTAATTAGAATTCATCCTGAAGATTTGGTGGGAAGTCTGCACCAATCAACTTTGATTAAATGAAATATTTAATGGTAGGATGGGATGATACGTATTTT
>NW_008471753.1:0-1113 GCF_000622305.1 Nannospalax galili | reverse complement strand
AGAGACAGAGACAGAGACAGAGACACAGAGAGAGAGAATTCTGTATTTATCCAGAAGAAAAATTCTTTAAACATTAAGGTAAATTACCAAAATATTCTGAAAAAATAAAATTTATTTTAAAATATAAAAGAAGTTGAAGTAGTATATATGCGATTTATTTGTTTTGAAGACATTTTCCTATAGCTTCAGGTGGCCTGGAACTAGTTATGTGGACCAGCCTTGACTCAGACTCACAGAGATCCACTGTATATGCCTCCCTAGAACTAGATTGAAGCTGTGTGCCACCATGTCCAGATTTAAAATGTGATTCTTCAGAAGTAGGGCTGTAATGAAGGATCAGTGAGTAAGATCATTTATTAAGCAGGTGTGAAGACTTGAACTTGGATCCTCCTCAGCTATATAAAAAGTCAGTCATGGACATGTGGTACTGTAATTGCACCACTAGTTGTGGTTTTGAGACATGAGAATCCCGTGGGCTTGCTGGTCTGCCAGCTTGGCCAAATAATGTGAGTACCAGGCTCTCTGAATGATCTTGTCTAAAGACAAAAAGGCATCAGAGGACAGAGAATAGTCACTGATGTTTTCCTCTGACCTCCACTGTGCATGCATGAGCATATATACTCATGCACATATTACACACATAGATACACTACACACAAACACACACACATTCATATGCCATGCATGCAAACATACAAACCAAAGAAATATTCATTATTGAAAGTAATACTAAAGTTAATGCCCTCTCTTTTAATTTACCTAATAGAAAAGAGATAAAAATGCATAAGATGTGGATAGAAGTATAAATTCCATCTATTGTAGCAAATATTATCTTGTTTTAGTTATAAAAATGTTAAATTTACATCCATAATAATGTAATTATATATTATTTCTTTCAGTATACTAAGGTGCAATTTCAATTTAGAAGATTATTATAAAATTAGTAATAGAAGTTACAACAGAAAACTAAGATGCTCTCTCCAACCGGCAGGACTCTCTCCGGGGTAAGTCCATCTTGGCCTCCACTCCATGACTCCCCCAGCTTCATTCACCCTCCCATCTTCCCCACAGGTCTCTCATCCTAGCCTGGGTCCTGTCCCATTCCTTGTCTTG
>NW_008471752.1:0-1114 GCF_000622305.1 Nannospalax galili | reverse complement strand
AGCTCAATTTGTTGCTGAAAATTGGCATGCAGAGAGAATAAAAGTATTTTAAATGCTATCTATTTCTAGATGTTCACTAGGTGCTTTCAGCATGTATCTTTATTGATCTATAAAATGTATAAATGTATTTTCAAAAATTCTCTTTAGCCTCAGACACCATGTAAAGTCTGACTTCAGTACATATAATTATTTTCAATAATACCTAGTTGTCCTTATCACTTATTACATAAAGTATCACTTA
Organism: Nannospalax galili; assembly: GCF_000622305.1. Classification (NCBI taxonomy): domain Eukaryota; kingdom Metazoa; phylum Chordata; class Mammalia; order Rodentia; family Spalacidae; genus Nannospalax; species Nannospalax galili. The sequence goes on along the minus strand of NW_008471752.1, from coordinate 873 downwards.
TTTGGTTTCATTTTTCCAGACTGATCTAGTTTTCATGAGAACTCCTATGATACACATGTGTGCATGTGACGTTTTCCTTAGTTCATCTTCATTCTTTCTAAAGTCCAGATCAAAGACTGACATTTTATTTCTCTAATTAGTAAGGACAAATTGTTGAATATCGGATGTTTCTTGCAAATGAAAACTCTAAAATAATGTGTAAGCAATGCAGATACTGCTTTGCATAGTAGCAGACATCACTAATACTACTTCAGAGAAAATACAGTATCTTATTTAGACTTCATAAAACTGAAATCTGTTAAGCTAATAAAGGATTTTAGGTAGGTTATTTTAAACTTCAACAGTTTTAATTTCTTAGTCAAGATATGAAAGACCAAAAGAAAAGGGGAGGGGGGGTGTAGTCACAATGTATAGACAGACTTAGGAGTGAAATAATTGGTACTGCTTACTCAAACATAGTGATGTTTTCCTTCCTGTTTTGGGTCTTGCTGTGCTGTTTTCACCCTGATAATGGAACCTAGGTTAAGCAAGGGCTGTGCTACTGAACTCCACACCCGGCCTTCTTTTAACTATCATGATGTAAGGCAGGGTCTCACTAAGCTGCCCAAGCTAGCCTTGAATTCACGATCCTTCTACTTCAGTATAGCATTAATTTGCTTCCCTTGTCCCTTCTTGGTAGGCGCATGCCCTCTGAGCCCCAGAACTCACAGACTAACATAATAAATTTTCAGTTTGGATTTTGTGTCATTTTATGACATATGGGGTGGAATGACTTACAAAGAAATGGCTTCTTAGGACCCATGCATCATTCAAGCCCCGCCCTCAGCACCCGTTAGTGTTCATGCACTGCACCCTCGGTCTAAACGTCCCACC
>NW_008471751.1:0-1114 GCF_000622305.1 Nannospalax galili | reverse complement strand
AAAAAAAGATGCCCCCAGAGATCATCCTATTAAGACAGATATGCCAGGCTTAGGAAGAAAAATGGTACAAGTCTTCTCCCATTTGTGGAGCCAGTTCTAACAACTTAGCTCAGGTGTGTTGCTCCTTTCATTTTTATCCCCTAATTCCCTGTATTTGATACTTCTTCAGTATTTCTAGATACTCTAAAATGCAGGAAGTTTTCAGTTTCAGTGATTTCAATGAACAATGAAAGTCAGAGTGTATTAAGTGAGCTAGAAAATTGAAACTAAAGTTTCCATGGAAAGAGTAAGAGGTGAGAATAGACATTAATTTCAAGAGTAATATTATGAGGTTATTTCTATTCAAAATAGCCTACTAGTATTCTACAATATCTTTGATTTGTGCATTTAAACCTTCAGACTAGATTCATCAACAATCTGAGGGGTGAGTCACACTCTCTATAATCAAAAACATATTGCATTTTCAATGCTGGATAGGCGTATAGACCCAATATGGTTTTAAATCATTAAACACCAAGTCAAGTGTGCAAAGCATGCCAGATTAGAAAGTCACAAAAAAATTAGTTACAGAAAAATGCAATCTTAGCTTCCATTTCTTCAATTTTCTTAAAGGATCCAAATATTTACTTTACCTGAGATATACTCATCTTCTCCTCTTCCCTTTTAGAGTATCTGGAAATACTGAAGAAGTATCAAATACAGGAAATTTATATCCTGTCTCTTTCCCTAAACCTCAAGATTATTAGTTCTAAACTTCCAAACTAAATTATTCTTTCTACAGACAGGCAACTTTAAAAGTTAGGAAACAATCTTTTTACTGGCATAATTGATTATTATACTGAGTAATGTTACCCTGTTGGATTATAATGATTGTTTCTTATCCTCAAATCACTGTTCATAAATTGCCATTATGTGAACTTTGACAATTTTTATTGTCTTAGCTTCATTATCTTTAAAATGAAGATAATCATAGCACTTAAGTGATAGAACATTGTACATATTAAATGTATTAACTTAGAGAAATGATTCAGACCAATGCCTATCTCATAATGCTCACTTAATGGGTAATAGTTGCAATTTCTCACAGTGCTGAAATTTCCTTAACTATTTTGGA
>NW_008471750.1:0-1114 GCF_000622305.1 Nannospalax galili | reverse complement strand
GCTACTGAGGAAGACAGCCTCGGGAAATGAATAGAGCCACACCCAATGTTTGAGGCTCAGAGTGTTAATTCTGAGGGGAACCTTAGGAGCTGGGTCCAAAAGAACCAGAGCAGGCCCTGTGGAGCCCTGGGCCTGAAATTCATCCCACAAGGCAGGTTCATAGGGGATGCTAAGTACAGCTGCACACATCAGCCAGTTCCAAGCACAGACAGACCAAGGGCCTGGCTCACCCATGCCCACCAGCAGTGTCTGGGCTGGGACTTCTCCCTCCTGCCTCTCTGAGGTGTCTGTTCGCTTTCCAGAAGAGCAAGATGGAAAGGGAATCATGACCCTGGAGGAAAGTGACCTCGGACAAGTGGCTTCCCCTCTCCAGGACACACTTCCCTCAACAGTCCAGTAGCAGTGATTAAACCAGTTCTTCCACAGAGTGGTTTCTAGAACCTGGAAGCAGGATAGGCATGTTAGGCAAGAATCCAGTGTTCCCTGTGGCAGTCCCATCCTCTCTCTGAGCACATGACCCTAACTTCTCCCTGGCTCCAACCAATTTCTCATCTGCAAAATGAGGAGGATACAGAAATGGAAGCAAAAATCTGTGTTCTTAGATCTTTCAAAAACAGTAATTGTGACAAAAACTTGGGAAAACCTCAATCTCTAATTATGGATGTGCTGCTAAGGTATGTGTCCTCCAAAATGAAAAGAGATGCGGCCTTTGAAAATGATCACTTGAACTCGAATGCTTTGATTTTCTTTTTAATATTTCTTATTTTGTATTGTTTTTGTTATTTTAGAGACAAGGCCTTACTCTGCAGCCCAGGCTAGCTTGCAACTCGCAGTAATTCTGCTCTGTTTTCCAGGTGCTGGGATTACAGGCATGAGCCATCATTCCTGGCTCCAGGAACCATTTTAAATGGTGGCAAACAAAAGCCAAAAAGCATGGAGTGAAAACACCAGCGTCCGCAGCTACGTGATGTGATCCTAAGTCCACAAAATGGCAGCTAATTACATTTCAAATCACATGGAAAGGCAGGTGGCTTTCATCATACATAAAGGATAGATTTCAGATGTTCTGACCTAAATTTGAGGTTTATCGTACACACGAATTTCATTTTGGGGG
>NW_008471749.1:0-1113 GCF_000622305.1 Nannospalax galili | reverse complement strand
AATCATCTCCGAGAAGCAGAGCAGCCAGACATGCAGCTCCTGCTGCTCTCCGTTGCAGCTGCTGCAGGCTACCAGTGGAAAACCGGTATCTTTCAGCCTCTCCTGGGGTGTGAGGAGGTAAACTTCCTACTGGATGAAATGCAAACTGTCCAACACAAATATCAGATGCTCCAAAATCTCCACAGCTACAGGGCTGTGGCATTCCTGATGCTCACAGCTCTGACAGCCACAGCTGGAGTCACAGCCATTTCTACAGAAGAGAAAGCACAACGCTTGGCATTAGTAAAACAACACACGGAAAAGTCATTGTCTGCAGAAATTATCCATGTCCTCACAAAATTTGAAACAAGTCATGACTGGGAAAGTCTAGAGAACAACCTAAGATTACTCGTTGATGGAGATTTTGAAGACACCAACCCTTCATTGCAGATGGGTGAAGTGAAAAAACAATTAGAGAGTCTCTGCCATAAAAAGAAAGAGTCTAATAAACAGCAAAATAATGAAAACAATAAAACAGAAGTGATGGAAAACCAAGCGTTGCTGGACTTACTCCATCGCCTAGGCCTAGAATGTTACTACCCAAAAAAGATGAACAGAGCTAAATTCCATCAGATCTATAAGACTTCTGTGCACAACACCCAGCCCAAATCTGAAGAGGAGCTTCCCTTCTATTTCCTGCAAAAGCTACTGATGCTGGACTATGGAATGAGATATTTGATCTTCAAAGACACAGGAAATGCAGAAACTCAAGAAACATTAAGTCCCACCAACGAGGAAAATTTGGCTTTTGATCCATATGAAGAGTTCTATGAAGACACTCCCGATGACACTAATCCTTCAGCTACTAAGTCTGAGCCACACATTCATCCGATGGATATCCAGATGGCCCTTTTCCATTGTGCAGACAACTTTGCCAGGCAGTACATTTTGGCAAAACTTGCCATGTGTCAGTATGCACTCCCCCTAATAGTACCCAATCCCAACTGTTCTCAAATTGAATCCTTTCTCTGGTCTCTCAGACAAATTAGAAGAAGTTGGAAAGATGCAAGTAAATCACCACAGGACAAGAGCTACAGTCACAAGAATCAGCCGATGTGCAGTGTCTCTGCCCCC
>NW_008471748.1:0-1113 GCF_000622305.1 Nannospalax galili | reverse complement strand
GACACAGGTGCACTTACATGCAGGCAATATACTCATACACATAAAATAAAATTAAAAATGAGTGAAGCCCTTGCTCAAGAGCAAAAAACAAGCAAAAACGCCTAGTTCTGAGAGAAATCTGAGGGAGCAGATGCTCAGCAGCTCAGGTCCACTTTTGTCCTTAAAATGAATGCTAAGAATCAGGCTGTTTTTTTATTAGGGCACAAATGTAATGTGGCATAAATGCCAGATTTTGGTGCCCCATATGAGAAAGAGGCTGTCTACTCCAGACTCAGATCAGCACCCAGAGAAGTCCTAAGCTAAAAGGGCAATCTAAGATGTCGCAGACATCCACTGTAAGCTGTAGACAAGTACAAGACTTTCCTTGATCACTCGCACCAGAGCACTAAGTCCCAGGGAAGTCCTGAGGAAAGGGGAATTACTGGATGTTCCCAGGGCACACGGCGGAAGTGGATTAACAACGAGCCGGAGGCTGTCCTGGGAACTCTTGCGGTGCACATGAAGAACTCTTTGCTCCTTTCTTTTGTCTCCTCCTTTACTGGGCCGGAAGTGTAAAGAACTGCTCAGAACTTTCACTTTTCACTACAGGGATCTCTTTATCTCCTGAATCTTGTGTACATTCATGGCAATTAGTGAATTTACTTAAATCCAATTTGTCAGGAAAGCAAATTTATGAACTTTTAAATGTTACTCAGAAATACTGTCCCTGCTATCCATGGGACACTTGAGTCAAATCTTGGTGGGTAATGGTGACTGAGTGAGCTAGTGCTTAGAAACAGTTCAGTTGAAGCTCATTCTTCACATTACCTGTTACGATATTCACCTCTGCTTAAAGCCTTCTTCCTATATGAACCCATGCTATTTTAATTCAGTGCATTTGCTCCCACACAAAATTACCTCCTCACAGAAGGAAGTCATCATCATCCTAACTGCTTAGCGTGTCTTCTCACTGATCCCAGTACAGAAAGCAGATTATGCAGTCCTGTCCCGACTGCCAAGCTTCGGACCCTTCATACTGACAGAAGTCAAATCTCAAGTCTTCATCCCAATGAACTTTAGCAAATGGAAGTAATTCATAAATTCCTTTGGTTGTTTTAAATGTGTTCTTGTATA
>NW_008471747.1:0-1113 GCF_000622305.1 Nannospalax galili | reverse complement strand
GACAGTTGTTAGCTGCCTTGTGGGTGCTGGGAATCAAACCTGGGTCCTCTGTAAGAGCAGCTTCTGCTCTTAATCACTGAGGCATCTCTCAAACCCAGAAAAAGTATTTTTCAAGATTTATTGTATTTTTTTAAATTGTGCGCATGTATGTGCTGGCGTGCTTACACCAGCTGGAATTACAGATGGTTGTGAGCCCTAACTTGAGTCAGGTATTGAACTTAGGTTCTCTGGTAAAGCAGTACATGCTCTTAACCACTAAGCCATCTCTTCAGAAGCAAATACCTACCTCCCCCGTTTTTTAAGCCTCAGCTGACCTGGAACTTGCTGTGTAGACCAGCTTGCTTCAATCTCTTCGAAATCCACCTGCCTCTGTCTCCTGAGTGCTGAGATTAAAGGTATGCACACCACCATGTTTGGCTGTACTTTTGAAGTTTTAAAACTGGGCCTTTACTTTGTAGCCCAGACCGACCTTGCACTTGAAATCCTCCAGCGTCCTGGTTTTTTTAGACATAGTCTCCATATGTAATCCATAATGGCCTAGAATTAACTATGTAGCATGGGCTGGCCTTGAATTCAGTCATCCTTTCTCAATCTCCAAAGTGCTGGGTTTATAGGTGTACACCATTGTGCCCAGGTAGTACAGCATTTGTTCTTTTATTTTTTAGCATTCTGTTCTTAATTTTTGGGTTGGTGGAGGATGGTGATTTGCTAAGCTTAATACTATATTCCCAGAGGTTTACCTAATGTCATAAGACATAGAATTGGTGGATTTACATGGTAATTTTTAACGTTTCAAGGAATTGGTATATTGCTTTCTACAGGGGAAGTTCTATTTTACATTCCAAGGAACAGTGCACAAAGGTTCTACTTTTCCACATTTATGCCAACTTTTTCCCCCTCCCCTAATAATAGCTTTGGGGCTTCAAAGATGGCTCAGTGGTTAAAAGCACTTGCTCCTCTTGCAGAGGACTTGGGTTTGGTTCCCAGTATCCACATGATGCAATCACCTATGACTCTAGTTCCAGGGGATCTGATGCCCTTCTCTGGCCTCTGCAGTCACTGCATACACATGGTGTACACACATACATTTGGGCAATGCTCATATACATAAAA
>NW_008471746.1:0-1113 GCF_000622305.1 Nannospalax galili | reverse complement strand
ACCCATGTCGTGCAATGCCCGTGGAGGTCAGGAGAGGGTGTCAGATCCACTGGAACTGGAGTTATAGACAGTCATTGGCCACCATGTGGGTGCTACAAGAGCATCCAGTGCTCTTAACCCCTGAGCCATCTCTCTGGGCCCATACTATGTCTTATTTAAGTTCAAGAGTATCCCTTCCCCCTACCCCATACATTAAAGAGCTTTAAATAATTTGACTCAGACAAGTAGCACAAACTCTTAAATGTGTCCAGGAGAGATGATAAATATGTACAGCGGTCACATCCAGTCTGTGCGCTTGATAGGTATCCATCTAGTCTGTGGATTCCTTCCTACTGAAGATAGGCATGGCCAGGCAATGAGTTCCAGCTCAGTGTAGCAGCCATCCCTAACCATGTAATCAGAGATGATACAGGAACCACTGGCCTTTCCTTGTGCAGAACTCAATGCGTAGCATCTCATGGCTGGCAGCAGGCTTCTTTAGTAGTTTTGGCTGATGTTAAAGATCTATAGCAAAACTATTCTTTATGAAGAAAGATAAGTAAGTACTCATGGTAGCTTGGGCCAATGTGGACCAGAAGAGAGATCAACTATAGGATTTTAGAGAAGCAAGTGACATGGAACATCAATTTCAGACTAGAACAAAAGTCTAGAATGATATATGAAAATCAAGCTTGAAAACAACAAAGGTTACCATTGCTTTTTGTGAAGCTCATGAACACAATCCACCATTGCTAGGCAGCAATGGTGTTACCTTCTATCACAGACCCAGTTTACTAGGAATAAATTGAGAAGACCCCCCAAATCAAAGTTATTTGTGAAATCTTTCTTCCATGACATCAGTCTTATTTGAATGAGATCTACCATTATTTTTTGTACTTTAGGAAAGAAAATAAATCTTTTTGAAAACTACGATGTGATAGTTAACTGTATGGGGTTGGCAAAGGAGGGGATGAAATCATTTGGTAGAGTGCTCCCTTAGCATACCTTGAGGTCCTGGGTTCAAACCCTCACATTGCATAAAGCATAAAACCAGGCTTAGTGCTGTACATGTGAAACCTCAGAACTTAGGAGATAGAGGGAGGAAGATAGAAGTTCAAGGTTATCCTCAGACTA
>NW_008471745.1:0-1113 GCF_000622305.1 Nannospalax galili | reverse complement strand
TAAATGAAAATGAAAAAAATTAAAAACTTTTGTATGGAATTATCAAGTGCATGGAAGGATCAGGGGGCTTGGCAGCCTGGAAAGGTGTGGTACCTCCAGTCCTTGTAAGCGAAAGGCGAGATAAGCCTGAATTGAGTTGTGTCACAACAGATGGCCCTGAAAGCCACCAGCTTGAGTCTGAACTGTTAACTGCACTCATTATTGATTCTTGGGTTGGGGAGTGACAAGATGATGATTGGTCTATTTCAGGATTCATCTCACAGGTACACACACGCATGGTAAGTTTGACAAAGGTGTGATTGCAGTCAGGGAGACGGGCCAACAGTCTATTCTTCTGCTAATCTTAACACTGAAAAACCAGTGCTCACCAAGTTCTCATGGGGTATGTGATACTCCATTAGGCTTTTGCAAAACACAGTATAGTGAGTTCGATAGTTTCAGGACCTGAGATCTGCGGTGCTCTTCCTTCTACTCCCACCTGTCGTTGATAAATGATACAACTTTAGTCAAACCATTTATGCTCCAGCACCTCAGAGCCTTCATTTATCAAGCAAGAGATAGTGATACATACATCCTAGTCATGTTATAAATATTAAATATATATGTACTAAATCTTCAAGAAGCTTCAAGCCTTCACAGAATAGAATGAGTTTATACCCTGTGGAGGATATTTTAGTGTTAGATTCTACTTAGAAGAAAACAGAAGAGAGATGATGCTAGCTTCTATTGCGGAAAGTATATTGTAACAGCATTAATACAAATTTCAAAAATCAGATTTCGAAAATGAAAAAAATGCCCCCAGAATTCCCCAGGCACCAAATGTCAGCGTTTTACTTTCACAGTTCCTGGATGTGTGCATGAAACATTAGTATTTTCACGCCATCCTATGCTGTTCATAATTAAAACCCTATAATAGCCCATGGAATTGATTCAACAAAGTTGACTTGGCTAATCTCTACACTGTATGGAGCATATCTATGCACAATAAGTTTCTCTCCCTCCCTCCCTTCGTCTGTCCCTCCCTCCTTCATTCCCTCCTTTCTTTACCTCTTTCTTGGAAAAGCAAAGGCGGATTATAAAGCAGCATGGATGTAATTGCTGAGGCAAAGAGAA
>NW_008471744.1:0-1110 GCF_000622305.1 Nannospalax galili | reverse complement strand
AGAGATCCACCTGCCTCTGCCTCCCAAGTGCTGGGATTAAAGGCGAGTGCCCCCATGCCTGGTGAGGTTTCATTCTTTAAAAAAATACTGTAAAAGTTGAGTCTAATCTCTCCTCTGCTTGGAAATCCCTGGTGGCTCCTGTAACTATCAGTATAGTACTCTTTCAGTAAAATCTGCCTTCCCATCTTTAAAACATTAATTAAACTTTAAAAGTGCTGTGGCATCCTACAGTAACTGGGTTGGTGTCTTGCAGAATGAGCCTTGTTTAGTTTGCTGAATTGCTCCGGCATGGTGGTGTCAGACCTGTTCCTCCACACTGGGAGTTGGTATGCGGCTGACAAGCACAGGTTATGGGCAGTGTGATGAGCTTGGTGTTGCATCAGCCACATCAGAAGGTGCCCCACATGCAGGTGTTCCATTTCAGTGACACCAAGATTGATCTGATAATGTAGCTATCTCACCAGATGCCTTTTTCCCTTCTCAGCCGTCCTGAAGAAACCAGAACACGGACTACTAGACGCAGGTTGGATTGGACACGTTTTAGTCTGTGACCTCTCAGTATGGATTATTCGAACCAAAGCATCCTTGATGCTGTTGCCAAAACTCTGACCACCTAACCCCTTCCTCTTCTACTTCTCACTGTCCTCTGTGTTTCAACCACACTCCTGCTTCCAGTCCCTCAAACCACCACCTTCCACCCTTCCTCCAGATCTTTGTGACTGCTATTCTCTCTGAATTCCTCTTTCTCCACACTTCCCCAAAACCACTTATCATTTTGATTCTGGTTCTGCTGGTACATCGTTGAGAGACTTTCCATGATTCCCAGAGAAGGCCACGCCTTCAAGGCAGAGATCTCATGGTGCCTGGAGACTGTATTTTAAGGAAGTTCACATCACAGTGGTAACTAATGAATTCTTCCACCTCCCAGTGCTTAAAACTCTGCTGCTCATGTCTGAGCCCGAGCAGGAAGCAGAGTTGACTTCATGTTGCCACATCTCCAGAACCCGCCTGGCACTTGGAACACTTCAGCTGGATCAATGAAAGCAGGTTGGCACAGAGGCTGGTGTCCAAGGATTTTCTCTTCAGAAGCCTCTTTAGAGAGAAAGAAAG
>NW_008471743.1:0-1113 GCF_000622305.1 Nannospalax galili | reverse complement strand
CAGCCAGATCATCTTTTAAGTCTAATTTTGCTAGAGAACATCTAAGTAGAGATACTGATGAGCCCCCACTGAGCCCCCACTAAATATAGCAGCCAAGTATGAACCAGTTCTGTTCATAAGCTAGCTAGTCCCAGAAAATTAAAAATTCTTAAAATGCCAGAAATATCACAGGGAATGCTAATGTGTTCATTTATTTTCATTTCTTTGTTTTATTTCAATTTTCTAGAGCTCTTCCTTTTCAGTTACACATTTGAGGACCATCACCTAAAGAGTCAAAGCAACTCACTGAACACAGACCCAAACAGTGTTCCATTCTCAGTGAGTTTCCTTGACGATGAGCTTGCTCAATTCCCAGGTTGTTGCTGGGGGGAGGACAAGAGTCGGCAAATTGTAAACAAGTTCTAGAGTCCTCCTATAGCCCCAGCCACGCATCGGGCTGATAAGGCTCAGGCAGAGAGAATTTCAACCAAACAACTTTGTGTACAAAGAGAAAGGTTATCTCTCCTCCTGGGATGGGTAGAGCCAAACTGTTTCCGACAGGAACTGCGGAGTTCTATAAACTTCAATAGAACATTCCCACTCTGCTAACAGACTAACGAAATTGTGAAAGTATGGTTGTCCTTTAAATGTTTAATGTCCATTAAATGTTTGTGCCTCAAGTTATGACCTGTTTCAGATGACAGGGAACTGGAGACAACATTTTAATGGTTATGAATGCATTTAGAAAGAAGTCTTAGTGTCTGATGAGAGCAGAGAAAGCACTACAACTGAGGGACAATTTACTACTGAGAAATCAATTTGAAAATTCTATACAAGATTATCACCCATTAAATTGTCTTTCTTCACAACTGCAGGCCCTAAAATGGTACTTCTGGACAAGGAATTTTACAAACAATAAATGCTAATTAAGTAATCTATTCAAATGGTTGAAAGAATAAAAATGTATCTCCTGGGGGGGCAAAGGCCTTCAGCTGCTCTACTACTGCTAGAGGCCCTCCGTTATTAAAACTGATGGCCGTGGGCCACAGGCTGGAGCACTCCCACTTTCTGCCATCCTTATACCTCAGACATACAATGCAACATGAATGGATGCAGGTTCAGGCACACGCACAC
>NW_008471742.1:0-1113 GCF_000622305.1 Nannospalax galili | reverse complement strand
TGGCCTTGTTGATCGCTGGCTCCTCAGAAGTGTCACGAAAACAGTGATAAGGCAAAGCTGAATTATTGTCTCCAAAGCCAGAAGATCTCAGCATTGGCAGGGCCTTCACGTCTTAAAGGGAGGAGCACAGATCTAGGATGTTAACGAATGCTCTGAGGTCCAGGTTAAGTCTGGGCCTTTAATGGGAGCACTTGACTGATTGGATATGTTGTAATAGTTTCACGTTTGTAGATTTTTCGAGGTGAGGGTTACCAAGGGTCTAGGGATGTGAACTCTTATTTATGTAGTCTTTTTCTTTCTTTCTAAGAGTTGATGGTCTTTCTTGACCTTCTTGGAATGAGCAGAAAAGTTATTTTCAACTTTTACCTTCATGGGCAAGAGTTTTCTGGAAGAGAGGTGCTATACTGATGACAGGGGTGTAATAATGAAGTCCTACGAACGTAGATGGTTGGGGGGAGTGGGTGAAGATGGGTTGGGCTCCCTTTTAAAAGTAAGAGTAATTTTAGCTATATAGATTTTCCAGTTATTTCTTTATTGATTTAACTTAACTTGCATATGTTAATGTGCTCGAGTCTGTAATATTCTCTGGATTCAGTCAAGATTCAGAACATGTGCTGCTTTTCTATTTGGAAAACATTTTGGCGGGATATCATATCAATGGAGGACATGCACATTCTCTTAAAAAGAGATCTCGGGAGCTATTTCAACATTTTCCACATTTGCCTAGATACAAGAGGTAGGCAGACCTAATTTTTATAATAAAAAGGTTATATCCAACTTAAAAGTTTAAAATTTAGGTCACATAATTTTAAAGGAAGGAAAAAAGTAAATTGATCTAAGGTTAGCAATGAAAGGTTATAGGGGCCCGTCTAAGACACCGGAGCCATTTTCACAGCGTGTTTCACATTTTATGCTTTCTGTTATCTAACTGTGAAGAGGCTGGGACTGTTCTTCTGTCGTCTCCCTCTGTCTCCCTCCTGTTAACTCACGGTGTGGTTTCTCCTCTTTTCCAGTAATGACAGTTCTGTTCTGCTTTTCTGTAGCTCTTCTCACTAGCTGTTTTATGACCAGTTCTCTATTTAAGGGTATTTTTATTTTAATTGATTTCTATTT
>NW_008471741.1:0-1113 GCF_000622305.1 Nannospalax galili | reverse complement strand
TTATTTTTCCCTTGAGAACTTTATATATGTATACACTGCATTTTTCATCATATCTACCACCCCCACTCTCTCCCTCCAGGTTAGACTACTACCCTGACATCCCCCTTCCAACTTTCTTGTCCTCGTTTTTTTTTTTTTACTTTTTTAAAACTATCCACTGAGTCCAATTAGTGCTGCCCATATATGTGTGGGTCCAGAGCCATAAAAGCTTAGGTAACGTATCAGGGGTCACAACCCTGAAGAAAAATGATTCTCTCCAAGCATCCATGTGCTGTCAATAGCCCCTCAGTTAAGAAGGGAGCCTCATAAATCCCATGTATCCTGGAGCGTTGACCTGCTTGATCTTGCACACTCTTCTGCAGACAACTACAGTTGCTGTGAGTTCAGGAGTGCAGCAGTTCTGTTGTCTCCAAAGATACTGCCCCAGGCCTCCCAGACCTCTAGCTCTTCCAGTCTTTCTACTTTCTCTCCTGCAATGTTCCTTGAGTCTTTGGAGAAGGAGGTGGGCACTAAATGGGCCATTTAGGGCTGAGCATGCCACAGTCATTTATTCCCTGCACTTTTACTAGTTGTAATTCTTGGTATTAACTGTTGTTCACTGCAAAAAGAAGATTCTCTGAGGAGGGTGGAGAGTTGCACTAATCTATATGTAGATACATACTTAGAAAGCAGTTTGGCGCTATGTCCATTTAGCAAAGTAATAGTAGCAGGTTCTTCCCCAGGGCTCCCCATGACTCCCAGAGGCAGGTTATCGGCCAGGTTTACAATACAAGGCATAAGTTCCCTCCTGTGGAGTAGGTCTCAAGTACATTTGAAAACTGGTTGGTTATACCCATAACAATAATACCACTACTGAAGCAATTAGCATATCTTGCCAGGTTGATTTTTATTGTAGTTCACAGGGTTCACAGCTGAATAAGACTCTTGATGACTTTTCTCCCACAGCAACCTACTTAGCACCTTCAAGCACTATGAAAGCTAGCCACCACAGAGAACATTTCTAGGTCAGTATCAGCTTGATTTCTCCATGTCCTAATAGAGTTTTCCCATCGGGTTCTAGAGGGCAACCAAGAGCATTGGTAATAGCATGTATTATTTGGGAGTCTGTGGGAT
>NW_008471740.1:0-1113 GCF_000622305.1 Nannospalax galili | reverse complement strand
CCAGAGAGGCCAGGAGCAGAGGACTGTGCCAACAGAGGCACCTTGCTCTAACTCAGGGGTAATAAAGGAGGTGGAGGGAGGAGAAGGAGAAGGAGGAAGAGGAGGTGGAGGAGGAAGAGGAGAAGGTGAAGAGGAGGAAGAGGTGTAGGAAGAGGAGGAGGAGGAGGAAGAAGCGAAGGAAGAGGAGGAGGAGGAGGAGGAGGAGGAGGAGAAGGAGGGGGAGGAGGAGTTGTTTGAGAGAGCAAAAGAGAGAGATGCTTCATGCATGCAGGACCATGCGGCACAGTGACCCTGGGCACTGGACATGTCCTCATGTCCTCATCAGGGTCCTGCCATCTATCTGGGTCACACTGGGGTTTGAAGCCAACAAGAACCGAAAGTCTCTCTCTGCATTTGCACACTCACCCTTGCACATCTGTAATGAGCCAGAGGCACCAGGATTCAGGGGTCATACCCAGGAAAACGCTGCCTGCTCTGTTCCCGGCCTCACCTGTGTCAGCCCCCTGCTCTGAGCCTTGAGCCATTCACTCTTGGATGCCATTCACTCTTTCAATTTCATGCTAGTTTTCTAATTGTAATCTAAGTGAACGTGCTGTGTATGATAGATGCACTCACACATCCTCAGGAACTGCGTTGTCCTTGAAGGTTCAGCTCCCAACCTTTCCCCATCCCACAGGGTCTGCTGTTCTAAATGGATGAAGACCGAAGGGCCCACCCATGAAACTCAGCATTGGCTTCAGCCTCCTCCGTCCAAATCCTCTGTTCGCCTTTAGTTGCAGGAGTTGGGGGAGCTTTCCTCTGACTTCTGGCCGCCTGCCGAGGTGCTACAACTTGATGCGACCCCACATTTGGCTTTAACTACTCCAGTGCTCAAAAGCCAGGTCCAGTTCCTCCAGTTCTGGTTCCCCGGGGTGCCCAGCCAGTCACAGGTCTGAGAGAGTCAGAAACCCCCTCTTCCTTTCCTTCCAGTCACCACCTTAGCAAGGGTAAAGGGCAAGAGTTGACTTCCTTCCCGTCCTAAGCAGCCACCTCACCTCAAAGCAGCTCTGAGTTTCAGCTGGACAGAATCTTCCCCCTTCTTTCCTTGGCTTGAACAAGTGGTCCGAGGATTCC
>NW_008471739.1:0-1112 GCF_000622305.1 Nannospalax galili | reverse complement strand
AGAGGAGGCTTGGAATGTTAAATAGCTTGTCTAAGGGTACAAAGAGTAGAGACCCAAAGCCAGCCTTTGAACCTGGAGCCCCTGGCCCTTCTTTTTCTGCCCACCTCCTGGTCCTACCACTCCAGTTGCTGCCTCAGAGCTTCGTGGTTCTCAGGAGTTTCTGGTTGTCACATAGAATGGAAAGGGATCTGACTTTAAGTGTATAGAACCTTTTAAAATTTTAATTTTTAATTACAGCAGGGTGGGAGGGGCATATGCACATGAGTGCAGTGTCCCAGAAAAGATCATCGGATCCCCTGGAGCAGGAGTTGCAGGCAGTTGTAGGCCACCTAACATGGGTGCTGGGAACCAAACAGGTCCTCTGCAAGAGCAGTCCATACTTTTAACCACTGAGTCATGTCTCCAGTCCTATGCAGAGCCTTTTAAGCACAAAAGACATAAGGTCAGGGCTAAAATGGAACAGGGCCAGTAAGGCTGGGAAAGCGTGGTAGGTAGAAATGTAGGGGCCGTTTGTAACTGTCCTAGTGTTGTGTGGAGGACACTGCACTGCAGGGGAAATCCTGCATGAGTAAGTGTTCCACTGACGCTAATAGCACCCTTCCAGAGAGTTGTATCTAAACCGAAGGCCTCTCTTCAAGGAGCCATGGCATGTTTCTCATCAACAAACACAGCCTTCTGGCCCTCTGCTCCCCACTTGGGGTTTGCCACACAGTCTCCCCAGAGTGAAGCCCTTTATGCAGATCACATCCGACCTCACACATGCTCTGTGCCTCCTCTGCCACCTCTCTGGGCCTTTGAAAGCCTGTTAGCCCAATACTGCAGCATTTGTGGCATCCCTGACTTGTGAACAGTCACAGATACTATGTATGTACAGCACATGCGTACAGGAGCCTCCAGAAGTCAGGGGAGGGCTCTGGATCCCCTGGAAATGGAGTTACAGACAGTTGTAAGCTGCCATGGGGGTGCTGGAAACTGAACCCAGTCCTCTACAAGAGAAGTAAGTGCTCTTAACTGTTAAGCCATCTCTCTAACCCAAATAAAAAAAATTTTTTAAAGAAAGATACAGGGAGACCCTGTCTCAAAAAGGCAATAAATAAATAAATAAATAAATA
>NW_008471738.1:0-1113 GCF_000622305.1 Nannospalax galili | reverse complement strand
CAGATGGTGCCAACAAACCTCCCATGAAAGACAGGAAAGGCAGGGACACTCGGGTAATTGTGGGGAGAGAGCTCCAGACATGGAGTCACTCCTGGAGCACATGCCCAAGTATGTGTAAGGACCAACACAGCCTAGAGTCACTTAGGAAGAGGGAAACCTCAACTGAAGAATTGGCCGTGTCTGTGAGAGATTGTCTTGACTGATGATTGATGTAAGAGGGCCCAGCCCACTGTGGGCGGCACTATCCCCACAAAAAGGCCTGGCAGAGCCAGGGAGTGAGCCAGTAAGCATTGTTCTTCCATGATCTCTGCTATGGTCCCTGCTTGAGTTCCTGCCCTGAAATTTCCTTCCTTAATTTCCTGTTGGTGGGATTACTTTATCACAGAAACAGAAAGGGAACTAAAACAGTGCCCTGCAAGAGCTTAATGTTAGAACCCAACCTCTGCCCAGGCCACAATATCTGCAACAGCCTTCATGGACACTGAGGCACCCTACTGAGACATTGTGAGTCTCCAGCTAACAGATACCCCAGTGTGGGAACTGAGTTAACCAAAGGGGTACTGACAGTATTGGCTACACAAATCCTGTTTCCCAGCCCTTTCTCGGCCTCCAATCTGGGAATCAGAGAACCTGGCCACAGGCTTTTGGTACGTATGAACCCCCTCATCCTCAAAATCTGTAAGAGGTTACCTCATGGATTCCGATTCTCTTCAGAGACCCTGCCATGCTGTTGCCAGGTATGAGTTCCACCTTCCAGAGCTTTCTGTGGTAGCCCACACTGACACCCTGCTCCAGCCCACATGGAGCCCAGCTCTGTTCCTCCTCATAGTGCCTGGTCCCTTGAACAAAGCTCTCCAGCTCCTGCAGCCAGTCCTCCCTGCAAGGCCAGTGGCTGAGACGGAGAGGTGACAGGGCAGGAGGAATGACCAGAAAAGTCCTTTGTGGATGATTTAATACTCTTCAGTAGAAGAGCCCAGCGGTGGCCCAGCACCTGGGGAACTCTATATGCCCCCCCTCCCCGGATCTCAGGGCTGCTAGGAAGACCTCCTGTTGTAGAACAAGGTCCTACAAGCAAAACAGCGGCCATCTTCTTTAGACCAGCTGTACCTGCTT
>NW_008471737.1:0-1113 GCF_000622305.1 Nannospalax galili | reverse complement strand
AATGAAATGCTTCTTCTAAGTATGTGGTTATTAAATAAATATTAAAAAAATCAAAATCCTAGCATAAAGCTGTTTCTTTATTATACTGGGGTTTCTACCAGTCCCAGGTACGTAAGTCCTATTCCCAGACTTGTACCCTTCCTAGCTCTACCCCCACAGTGGCCTGGAGGAGTCTCTGGACTATGACTGGGATTCACTCATGGTCGTTTTGGAAAAAGCATCTGATAACCGCACACAGTTATAAATTTAAAAAAGTTTGGAGTTTGGCCTCTCTCTCAAGGTATTTGCAATTTTGTAGGAACTCTTAAATATTGCTGAGCTATGAGCCAAGAAGGCTGTCATTTCAGTGATGGGTATATTAGTTACTTCTCTCATTGCTGTGACAAAATATCTGACAAAAGCAGTTTAATGAGGGAAAACTATATTCTGGCTCATGGTTTAAGAAGAGATATAGTCATTCATAGTGGTGAGTGGAGAGTGAGGGGACAGTCATATTGTATTTTCAGTCAAGACATGGAGAATGAATAGGAAGTGGAGCATGCTTATAACACCTCAAAGCCTGCTCACAGTGACCCATGTCCTCTAGAGACATTCCAACTTCTAAAGGTTCTGTAACCTTCCAACACAGCACACTGCCATCTGGGGGCCAGGTGTTCAAACACTGGAGCCTGTGGGGCACATTTCACATTCAAAATGTAACACTGAGCTTTCAGTTACCACATCAACCATATGAAAGAGATTCTTGAGAAACAGCTTAAGAATGGGCAATGACTCCCTCCCTCCTGCAGCCTCTGTTCTACTCAGGTACCAGCTCTTCCTGAGACCAGTGACTACCCCAGTGATAGCTCTTGAACACAGATCTGGCACATAAAAAGGGCAGAGTCTGGAGTCAGACTGCTTGGACTAGAATTCCAGTTCCAAGGCTGGCAGAGGCACCTTGCTTTATCCATTCACAATTTAGAATGATGGCTAGGATGTAACCAATCATCCAGTCAGGCTTGACATTCTCAGCTCTTTCTTGCATCCTGGGTGGCCCCTGTGGCTGAACTCCAACCCCTGGGATGTGGATGGAAGTGATGTGTATCTTTTCTGAATATAGCCTGAAAACATCTA
>NW_008471736.1:0-1112 GCF_000622305.1 Nannospalax galili | reverse complement strand
AGACCAGGCTGGCCTTGAACTCACAGAAATCCGCCTGCCTCTGCCTTCCGATGGCTGGGATTAAAGGGCTGTGCCACCATGCCCGGCAGCAAATGGCCTTTTACCTTGGGATGCACTGTTCTCTCTCCCTATTCAAGGGTGGGAGGGACTCTGGTTATTTCACTTAAGGAAGACAAATTTGGCTGAGTTAGTTTTCTGCCTTATTAAACTTTCCAGAAACTGCCTCTTCTAAGCAACATGTGGGGGCTTTTCCCCCATCAAATCCATCCCCACCCTCCAGGACCATCTCTGTCAACCCATATTTTCCCTCATCCCCCAGGTCAGAGGCCAAAACCAAGCCAGGAAAAGATGGAGAATGCTACAACTAATCATCACAGTACCTTTGAAAAGAAGTTTCAGTAAATCGGATTTGTCTAAGATGAATCCAGCAGTTAACATTTAATGGGAGCCGATCTAGTTAATGTACCCCATGCCTGGTGTAAATGGATCCTGCCCCTTTAAGGGCCTGTTGACGATAGGTGAAGGAGAAAAACAGTTGTTATGATTCGGAAACTTGGGATGAACTCAATTAATCAATGCTGAGATGATTTGAATCATGTGGCAATGCTTGGTCACCTCTGTGATATCCTATCCCCGTCCTTCTCTCCGAAGATGCAGACATGATTAATGTCACCTGTGACCACCCCGTCTCCAGGCAAGACCCCCACCCTACCCCTCAAAACTTATGCAGACAGAGAAACAAATTAGATCCAAAGGCAGGGGATCAGTTTCAGAGGGGACAGGCCCCCCTGGCTGGGGAGGGGGGCGTGGCCTCTGGGGTGCCTGGCCTGGCCCTTCTGTCACAGGCAGGCAGAAGATAGAGACCAGACCATAAGGAGCTGGGAGAGAAGGAATACCCGGAGATGGGTGTCTGGGCCGCCAAGTCTCAAAGCTAGTGGCTAGGGCCTTGAGCACACAAGCAGCCCCAGCTGGCCTGGAACTTGCTATGTGTTCCACGCTGGCCTTCATCTCATAGAGATCACCCTGACTCTGCCTCAGAATACTGGGATTCAAGGTGTGAGCCACCATGACTGGCTTAGCACACAGGCGTTCTTAGAGGAGATGTGTGTGTG
>NW_008471735.1:0-1113 GCF_000622305.1 Nannospalax galili | reverse complement strand
TCCCTGAAGGCATGCCTCAATTTCACCATGATCAGCTGTCAACCTGAGAACAGTGACACACAGTTCGAACACTGGCACAAAGCTTGATGAGAAAGCAAGGACATTCAGTTCCTAAGTATCTGCTGCATGCTGAAAACAAAGAACCTTTTTAAGTTCTCTATGACTTTTTGCATGGTTATTTCTAAAGGCTTAATGCATATAATAAGTAGATGTTTATAATCTGATTTAGTATAAATATTTTCTATATTTTAATATCCTTGATTCTGTGCTTTGTCCATGCCACACATGTGCTCTGCTACTAGTCTATCTCCCCACTAAAAAGAATATTTTAAAGATTTATTTATTTGTGTTTTATGCATATGAGTGTTTGTTGGCATTTATATATGTGCATCATGTGAATGCAATACAAATGGACACCAGGAAAGAGCATCAGATCCCCTGGATTTAGAGTTACATAAAGTTGTGCACTGTCATGTAGGGGCTAGGTTATGAACCCAGATCCTTTATAACAGTAGCCAGTGCTCTTAATTGCTGAGCCTATTTTGAATTTCAAATACATGGTTTGCACAGATTTTTCCATGTCTTCTGCAGGGCACCCTTAACCTATTTGTTCCTCAAGTTGTAGATAATTGGATTCAACATGGGAATCACTAAGGTATAGAACAGAGAGGCATTTTCATCAGTATCAAAGGAATGACTGGATTTGGGCTGTGCATACATAAAGAACATACTTCCATAGAATATAACTACTACTATCAGGTGAGACCCACATGTGGAGAAGGCCTTGTTTCTGCCCTCTGCAGATTTCATCCTCAGAATCACCAGGAAGATAATGATGTATGACATAAGGACTACAGAAAGAGATGAAACCAAATTAAATGCTGATCAGATCAATATTATCATCTCAACATCATATGTGCTTGAGCAAATCAAAGTTAACAAGGGAAGGCTATCACAGTAGAAATGACTAACAACATTATGACCACAGAAGGATGAAATGAAAATTTTGATGGTGGTGATGAGTGAGAGAAAGGCACTGAAGAGATAGGGGATTGTCACCACTGCCCAGCACACTTTCTGTGACATGATGACTGTGTAGAGCAGGGGGTTGCA
>NW_008471734.1:0-1112 GCF_000622305.1 Nannospalax galili | reverse complement strand
TTTCAAAACAACCAGAAAATAAATAAATAAATAAATAAATAAATAATAAAATAAAATAAAAAGTCATAAAATTAGTGATACAAACTTAAACAATTGGATTCATCTTCTCCCTATTGCACTCTGGATAATCCGTTCAGTGTCCTGAGCCGCACATGGCCTATGTCGCTTTGAACAAATGTACAGAAAGCCCTGTTTCAGAAAAATGTCCTCTACCTCCCACCTCTTTCAAAAATTTACACTTCTGCCATCTCCCACACCTGAAACTTCATAAGATACACTGTTGACAACCATCTCCCAGAGCCAATTTCTCCCAGTCCATCCAGGAGATTGGGTCTACCCAAAAACTATGAGCTCTAAACCCCTCTGTCCTCTGTGGGTGCAGGCATGCTAAGTCCTTCTCATCACTCGCACTGGCAATAAGCCATCAGGTCTCAGCTCCTGGATACATCTTTTCCACGTTGAAGCCAGCTCTCCCACACTGTAGCCTGTTAGGATTTCTAATAAATATCACCAAACAAGAGGAAGGTCACAATGGGGTGAGACTGGATATGAAAGGAGCAGCCATGAGAGGACCTTACACTGTGCAGAATACAACTCTTTCTAACATAGGACAATATTAATAGAGCCTATCCTAGAGAAAGGAGCCCTGTAGAGCCACTCCTCCACTAGCCCCACCTACTCCTGTGAGCTCCTGGGGGATCTCAAACTCTGATTAAAAAGACAATCAGGTGAGACAGCTCCCTCCCCTATTACTATCTGTAATGTCTCAGTATCCCAGGGTGAAAGAATTCCTTCAAATAATCCTCACGGAGGTATCTTACTGGCAGTGCCAGTGGCTAATATCAATGATTTCCTTGAATTTATTACTGACTGTTGGCTCCAAGGAGATCTCATGAACTTTTCTCCAGAAGAAATTAAATTTCATGCTTCTATCCTTGTAATCACACTCTTCTGAGTAGCAGAGTGAGCCTTTCCTTGTCTCTATTCTTTGTTTTTAATGTTTTATTTATTTTTATGTGTATGTGTATTGCCTGCATGTAGGTAAGTACACCCATGTTGTACAATGCCCACAGAAGACAGAAGAAGCTGTCAGATCCCCTGGAACTGGAGTT
>NW_008471733.1:0-1113 GCF_000622305.1 Nannospalax galili | reverse complement strand
AGTACTTCAAAGTACGCCTTCAGCAGCTCAGATAGAAAGTTACCGGGATAGAGGAGTTGCTACTCCCCTAACATGTAATAAAATTTTGAGGTTTCACACTTTTATCAGAAACATACAGAAGCAAAAGTATGCAATGTGAGCTTTCTATACACATTTCCTCCCAAACATGCCCACTGGGTTTAAACTGGATGCCTCCAGGCGTCCATTCAGACTGACAAGTTCCAACCAACTACTGAGAAACTGAGGAACTAGGAGCTCCTCAAGTTCCACCAAGTTCGCCTGAGGACCCCTACGAGGCCGGTGGCAGCGCAGCCGCACGCGGAACCCCGGCAGGCCCGGGGCCCGGCCCTTTGGCAGGGCAGGACTCACCCTTGCCTCCGCCGGCGGCTTTGGACGGGCCGTAGTCTCGAGGGCTCCGGGGTGGCGGCGCGGGCAGCCGGGGCAGCAGGTCTCGCGGGCTCCCGTCCCCGCAGCCGCCGCCACTCACGGTGATCCTGAAGGCCATGTGAGCTCCGAGGCCCGGGCCGGGCGCCCTCGGGGCCTCCTTGGGCCTCTTGTCCGAAAGCCCTTCGGCCACCTCGCAGTGCATGGCGCCGGGGCGGGGCGCGCGGCTGGGGGTCGCGCCGGGCTCCTGCGGAGGGGAGACAGCACCGGACTTAAGAATGTGAGCTGCGGGCCCGGCCGTGCCGGGTGCGAGCAGCCACTTTCCAGTCAGCGATCTGCGCCGCCACACGGTCCCCGCCGGCTCGACCCACCTGACCCCGCGCGGAGCCGCTCCCCGCCTAACCAGACCAGCCCTCTTCGGACGAACTGAATCCCCGCGTTCCCTAGACGGACGCCCAGAGGGCGGCGGCGCGAACGCGTAGGGTCGGCTCGGGCGGGCCGGGACCACGCACCTTCAGGTGCTCCTCAGCAGCGCTGCCCGCGTAGACGCGACTCCCGCGCAGCCCCGCGGAGAGCGTTCACGCCCACTGCGCGAGGCCGCCACGCGCACCCCGAGCCACCCGCACACCGAGCCACGCGCATCTGCCGTGGCTTCGGGCAGCGCAAGCCGATCCGGCACGGCCCGTCGCGCTCCCGCGTGCAGACTTCCACCGCCGTCGGGGCGCACCC
>NW_008471732.1:0-1113 GCF_000622305.1 Nannospalax galili | reverse complement strand
GCTGACCTCCTGAGCACAGCTCGGCCTCCTTACTGCTCAGCTTAGAGTGCCGCTCCACTCCCCTGCCATCCAGCACCGCTGCTCTTCTGTCTCTGCTGCTTTTCCTTCGTGCCACCAGCTCAGCCTGGACTAATAAAATTAGCAAAGGAAAGACCATTTGACAGAAGCCTTTTGTTGCACTTATTGGATCTAATGTTGCAATACCAGGAGAGGCACGCAAGGTGTCTCCCAGCCAACTCACTAAACAAACAAGCTTAAATGTCCCTTTCCTATCCTTATTCTTGGTAGCTATTTCTTTCCAGCTTAAATATCCATGAATCTGGCATTAGAAAAAAAGAATGGCACATAGAGATTTTTTTTTTTCTGTATTTGGTTTGTTTACCTAACACTCAGAAACTATGTCTACAGGAAAATGTCAGAAAAGTGTTCTGATTGGGACCAAAGTTGCTGTCTGTGTATTATTCAGAGAGTAGCCTAGAGCTCTGTTACTGATATCAGCATATTAAATTTCAGGACAGTCTCAGCATTCTGACCCTTTCAACTTGCAGAACATTATTTTGACTTTCTGGGCTAGGTGATTTAGCTTATCTACGATGGTAGCCACAGCCTCTGAGGGCATGGCGTAATCTCTTTACTTCTTCTTTCAGGGAGCCAAGGGAGTTTGTGGAGAACTCTGAATGCATCCAGTGCCATCCAGAATGTCTTCCCCAAGTCATGAACATCACCTGCACAGGCCGGGTAAGGAACCTGCTGCTGTTACCCACCCAGCTCTGTGGGGAAAAGCCTTCACGGCAGCAGCAAAAACAGTGATGACCTAAGTCATTCTCAGCTGAGAAGGATGGCGATGCAAGCCATTTCTAGGGAAAGGGTGTGCTCGAACTAGAGCGTGGACACGTGGCTATGTCTGGATGAAGGGGCTTCACAGCTGCCTGTCCAGCATCTCACACTCACTTCACGATGGCCATTCCTTCACTGTACCACAGGACAGCCTGTGCTGGGTATGGGCACTGTCAGCCTGTTTTCAGTTTCTATATCTGCCACCCCACCTTCTCATTTTAATCAAACATCACCCAAGTGTTGTTTCACAAGTACAAGTTAAATTAAATTTTTTTT
>NW_008471731.1:0-1112 GCF_000622305.1 Nannospalax galili | reverse complement strand
ATGTTGCTCTCAAGGCAGACCACAAGTGCACATGATAGCAGACCTCTATGCCCCACAGAATTTCACTTACCTGAATGTCTCATAAAATCAAACTTGTCCTTTAATCCCAGCACTCAGGAGGCAGAGACAGGTGACTGCTCTTGCAGAGGACCTGGATTCGATTCCTAGTACACACATGGTGGCTAACAATCATCAGTAACTCCAGTTCCAGGGGATCTAATGCCTTCTTCTGATATTGGTGGGCATTGAATGACACAGGTGTACTTACCTACATGCAGACAATACACTCATACATATAAAAAATAGTAAAGAAAGTATTTTATAAAACAAATGATTAAATATGTGTCTCAAACACTATCAAATGCCACCTTGTAACTGAGTAAGTAAAAGAGTTACATTTCAAGTTCTAATCACATCACTTGGGGACCAAGCAGAGCTTCCATGTCCTCTCACATTATCCAAGTCTGTGCTTCACACATTTTTCCTCCCAATACTATTTTTTCTAATTTTAAGTTCATAAATTTGACAGATAAAGTCTAGTGAAAACATATCAATATTAATTCAATTGACAATAAAGACAATGCAAATTTAAATTAGTCTTCAGGAGAGAGAGGAAAAGAGAGGCATGGGGTTAGCCATCAGAACTATGACAAACACATGACATAGCTCTGAAAACTGTCATCTGATATTTCAAAATAAAGTTTTTTGTCTTTTTTTGGTATTTGTAAACATATGGTTTCACATTGTCCAAATTTAATTTAAAATGTTTTTTTCAAACAAAATAAAATTTGAAACCTTAAACATACTCCTAAGGAATAAGGAAATGTATTCATTACAAAATTGCAAGATTCCCAAGCAAGACCCCACTTAAAATTTGTCACCATCAACTTGTGAACACTTAACCACTGTTCCATGGAGTTAAACTAGGTTCTGATGGAAAAGCAGTTACTGCTGATTCCAGTGTATTTGATATTTCCTTTCTCAACATTAGTCCTGTGAGGAAGACAAAATCTTGTCTTGCCTGCCTCCATCTCTTTGAACTGTTGTACACAGTCCACGAAAGCTACACTTTCATGGTCAACTTGTCTCAGAAAAAAAAAAAAAAAAAAAAA
>NW_008471730.1:0-1113 GCF_000622305.1 Nannospalax galili | reverse complement strand
AAATTGTCATTTTCTATAGCTTGCTTAATATTAATATGTATAACTAATTATATTTCAGATCTTGTTAGATATATAGATATTTTAAAGCTATTTTATACCACTTAATCATTTTTTTCTCTCCTTTCTTCATTCTCTAATCCCCTTCCTCCATGCCCAGTTAAAGTATAGAAGCATATGGAGAAAAATGTGCTACTAAACAAAGAGATACTATTAATTCAAGCTTAATTTATTTTATCTTTCCTTATAAAATTGCACATTTCTAAATATCATTTCATCTAAACACTAAATAAATTCCATTTTTATTGTTTTCATTAATTAAAAATGTTATGAAATTGAACTTCTATTCACCTAAGTTTTATTTATTCAAAGTAATTTGTGTAGGTCTGTCATACAGCTCTAAGATTTTTTTTTCCTTTTCAGCAAGTGTTTATTGAAATGAGGTAAAAAAGAATTTAGTTGAATAACATTCTGAGAAAAGTTAGGTAAAAACTGAAGATATAGAAAAACAGCAGGTATATTTGATCGATGCTATTTTTTTAAAAAAAAATATTTTTATCAATTTTTGTTTGCATTTCATATAATACACCTTAATCATATTGAGATGCCCATCTCATATCTGCACACCCCCTGCATGACTTCATGCATTCTGTCATATTTTTTAAGGCCTACCATGTCAAGCTTCTTTCCCTAGATGTCTCTCTGTGTGAGTTTATCCACTGGAGCCTGTTCAACCTATTAGTATCACTCCATTAAAGAATATCAACTTTCCTTCACCCAGCAGTGTTCAGCTGCCCGTGTGATAGCCTGAGATCCTCCATTTTGTGTAAGATGGCCATTTTGATGAGCTGCCTCAGACCCTTCCCTGGCACAGGTCAGCATTTCCAGGAAGGGCTTAATGGCAGTTCCAGGAAGCATTAACTACAGGAAATGCCCCCATAAAGGCCAGAAATATGGCAATTTATGTTTTACAGGTTTTGTAACTGCTTGATTAATGTTTATCTGGTTTCTGTAAATCACTTTCATGCTCGCAGCAGCTAACATGTTATTTTTGCAAAATCTTGTACAAACACCTGGTTCATCTGGATGTGGATTTTGCCTTCAAAAGCTTTTTTT
>NW_008471729.1:0-1113 GCF_000622305.1 Nannospalax galili | reverse complement strand
TAGCAAATGCTCTAAGAAAGGCTGAAGGAGCTCAGTAGTCAGATGTTGGCAAGAACAAATAGTGTATTCTTTGGACAGCCTCAAGCTTTTCAGACAGGGACTCAAAGGGAGGCTGGAGTGGCAGGAGTTTGGGTTTAGGCTCATAGAAGCCAAAGTAGTGCTGGTTGAGTCTCTTGCAGGTGACTGAGATTCAGAGCTGAGCTGTGTATGGAGGCCAAGGCAGAGGGTTGAAGGATTAGAATGATGGCTATTAATTCCCATATGTAATTTGTGAGTGGGAAAACTGAAACCAGACCTTTCATGTGATAATCAAATGGGTAACATGTGCAGTGACTTGGAAAATGGTAACAAATTTTAATACTTCTGTTCATGACTGGACATGTTGATTCCCTCTTGTGTTATGAAGTCATGGAGCAGTATAGATGGCCAGGTCCTTCAAGGTATGGGAAGTGACCCTGAAGGAGAGACTGTCAGACTGTTTTTCTAATAATTCCCTTTGTAGAGTGATTACTTATGACTGCATCAAACTTGTTTCTCTTGGTATTTTTCATTTTCCTTTGGTACTTGCTTTAGGTTTTACCAGTAAAATCCCTGGCAGAAGAAAAGATGACTTTTTTAAAAAAGAAATGCTAAATATGTTGAAAGTATGACCAAGATGAATTTTTACCTTTAAAAGCTCTCGTTTTCTTGCATCAGTATTCTGCTTTTTTGAAAGATAGTTTGATATTTCAAACTGCTTGCTGTCCTGTATTCATGAGATATGTTATTTGGAAAACATTCAGTCCTCTGATAAAGGTAGTATCTTCATTTTTTTCACTTTAAAGGGTTGACAGAAATATTTAAATGATGTACTGGTTCAGCAACTTCAAAGCTTAATTAAAACAAAATACCTTTGGAGTCAGGATGAAAATACTAGGTGGAGGTTTTTCTTCACTCTTTGTAGGAGTCTGCCTTCCCAAGGGGCTGCTTGCTAAAGCTTTTTGAAGAAATGTTGAGGAATTATACTTTCTGTTTTTCTAATGCTTTTATCTTTTCAAAGTGCTTTTCATGATCTCACTCCACCATTACAACAAGCTAGAGAACTCATCAGAGCAAAGGTCAGTGAGTTAGATG
>NW_008471728.1:0-1112 GCF_000622305.1 Nannospalax galili | reverse complement strand
TTTACTTTTCCTTGAAGACCAGTAAGGAATTTAAGGAAACAATGATTAATCATCCAGTCTCAAATCTCAGGAAAGGCAAAAGAATCCAGAAACGTCTGGTTCTTGATGATTTCCCCAAATCTGTGGATTGGAGAAAGAAAGACTATGTGAATCCTGTGTGGTATCAGGTATGACGTCGTCACACTCCTCTCTTCCTCAGCCCCTGGGGAGACAAGGCATTGACATCCTGTTTTGGTTGACTGTGGACCACCATGCAGTCCATTTCTTAAACATTCTTTATTCTTTGAACGTTTCATAGATTTGTATAATGTGTATGGATCCTATCTGTCCACCACTCTCTCCTTTCTACTCCCCTCAGAGACCCCACCTCATCTGAACCCCCTCCCAATTCACCTTCTTTCTTGGTCATTAATAACCTCCAGAGATCGGTAGGTACTATCCATATGTGCTTGTCTGTGTTACCATCCACTGGGGCATGAGCAACTTCCAGCAGCCGAGTAGAGTGACCTCCTAAGGCAGCATCAACTGCCAATAGCTCATTTTTTGATAAAGTATGTAAGGGTCCATGTTGTTGTTGGAGTTGCTATTTGTTTGGAGATGACAATCTTTTCTTCCCTGTTCAGAGCAGATGTAGTCCTTGTTGGCCTTTTAGGGCGGTTGGTGCCATAGAAGGACAGATGTTCAACAGAACAGGCAAACTGGTCCAGCTAAGTGTACAGAACCTAGTGGACTGCTCTCAACCTCAAGGCAATGTGGGCTGCCATGGAGGCACTGTAGTCGGTACCTTCCAGTGTGTGAAGGATAACGGAGGTCTGGAGTCTGGAGAAACCTATCCGTATGAACAAAAGGTAAATGGAACTCCTGTGTGTTTGGCATTTCAGCTCAGATTTTAGAAAGTAAAATAATTGCAGAGATAATCCACTGCTTTCAGACCTCGCCTTTAGTTGGTAGACTCTCTCTATAAGCCATCACTGATGCCATGACAGGATTAGTTTTTGCACAGTTGTCCTAGGTGATGGTTTCCATGTGGTTGTTCCTGCTTCTTAGGAACATGGAGGATATGCAAACCATTCCATGCATGATGCAGATTCCTCCACTGTGAAACTGTATGA
>NW_008471727.1:0-1113 GCF_000622305.1 Nannospalax galili | reverse complement strand
CAAAAAAAAAAAAAAAAAAAAAAAACCCACCCCAACAAAAAAATCCCAATAAAAGGCTGATCACACTAAAGAGCCACTTTATAAGCTACTCTGGAAGAGAGCCTAAGTCTGAAGCTTATTAGAGCAGCTTAGTAATTTGTTGCCCAGTGAGATAAGTCAATGAATTAGATGATAGAGATGATGATAGATGATAGAAAGATATATCGATAAGATATAAAGGTTATAGGAAGATACTTCTAAGCCATCAACTAGGTTCCAGGTTTAAAAGCTGTGATCCCAGGAAGACGTGTAATAACTTTGAAGGTGCACTACTCTGTCACTTTTTAGTCAAGACCTAAAAAAGAAATCCCTCATAGCACACTTTGGACAGCCCCAGTTGGCACAGTAAAAAACAATTTTGACCTCTTCTAAAGTGGGGAAGAATGGAGAATTGACACCGACTAGTCTTCAAAGTTCCTCACCACCTCCACATAGGCAAGAAAAATCAAGACTAGAGGTATGGAGCTAGCAGTTGGAAAGTCTGGTCAGAGTTCCCTAAAGTTCTTTCTCCCTACCCACTGCTACTTCAGAATTTAAGCCATTATTACTTACTTAAACCCACTATCTCTACTTTATCAGACAAAGCTGCAATACAGTAATGAAAATAGTTGGAATTAAGCATTTTATCACCAGCACCACTATGTTTGGAATGTCAAGGGGAAAGCAAACCTTTTGAGTCTGAGAGAGATCCAAGAGATGGCAAGATACACGTACAGAGCATGTTCTGGGAGTTGGTATTGTTTCCAAATTGAACATGTTTTATATTACTGTCAATTCCTTTCAACACCTTTAACCCCTTTCTTCACAGAAAAAACAAACATCATCTACAAGGCTGCTGCAACTCAAGAAGCAATTCCAGCTCTGGCAAACAGCACCCACAAGGAGAGTGCTCCTCTTCCACAACCTAGTCCTCCCCAGAAAGGCTTGGATTCTGGTCAGGTGGCAAATTAGAATGCTTGTGTGATAAACAGAAGCAGGCAAAAATGAAAGATCAAACTTGCCTGAACATTTGTGTGGCAACATCCAGCAAAACTCACTTCTAGCAAACCCATCAGCAGAATCATCAAGCCACAC
>NW_008471726.1:0-1113 GCF_000622305.1 Nannospalax galili | reverse complement strand
CATTTTATAGATGAGATAATTGAAGAATGGAGGATTAAATGACCAACCAGAAAACTCCAGAAGCAATATTCAAGGCCAAGTCTACCTGATACCTAAGCCCTCTCCCCATTATGGTGCTGTCTCCCTGTGAAGGACAAAACTGTACTAGGCAGAACATCATGCTTGAGGGAAAGGTCTTTGTGTCACCAGCGGTGCCTCCTTCTCTTTCCAGCTGCTTCCTGCCTGTCATCCTCTGATAAGCATGATAATCCAGTTTGCTCAGCTCAGACAAGATTTCTATTACTGCCCAACTCTTTTCATCAAATTTTTTTCCCAACATGTGAACACAGATTATAAATGCATAGCCAAAGTGAAACTCAAGCTAATTCAAATTCATCCCTTATGGTAAAGATGGAAAAAATATATTTTGAACAAAGGTCCAGGAGAATTAAATTTGCATTTCACCTTTCCCTTTCCTAAGGCCAATTAAAGAAAAAAATGTTCAATTTTCTCTCACTTGTTGATAACACAATGTGTTGCATCTGGCCTGGGTTTGTACCATCTAGGTATCTTATTAGCATATTGCATGGAGGGCAAAGTAGAGTAGAAAATGAGATGGAGCTGGAGAGATTGTCAGTAAAGTGCTCGTCTCACAAGCATGAAACCCTAAATTGGATCCCCAGAACCCATACAAAAGCCAGTATGACAATATTTGCCTGTAATTTCAGCGTCACAGAGGCAGAGAGAGAAGCATCCCTGGGGCACACTGGCCAGCCAGACTAGCTTACTTGCACAGCTCCAAGTTCAATGAGAAATCTTGTCTCAAAAAATAAGGTGGAGAAACTAGAGAGATGGTGCAGCAGTTAGGAGCACTTGATGCTCTTCCAGAAGACCATGTTCAGTTCCCAGTACATGTTGAGTGGCTTACAACAACCGATAACTCCAGTTCCAGGAGATTGGACACCCTCTTCTGGCCTCTGCAGGCACCTGCACTCATGTGCACCTACCCACACACCCACACCCACATAAAAATAAATAAAAATAAGTCTTAAAAAGAATAATTTGGCAGGGACAGTAAAGGAAGATGTCTGATATTGACCTTTAGCCTTCAGTCTCTCTGGTATCTCCATATAC
>NW_008471725.1:0-1112 GCF_000622305.1 Nannospalax galili | reverse complement strand
TGTTCTTAACCACTGAGCTATCTCTCCAGCCCCCTCACAATGATATTTTAAAGACAAACCACCCAAGGCTGTGGCTCAGTGTAGTTCCTGGGAATTTGATTTATGTTTATGATCTTCCATGTATGGGGGGGCGTTGGAAAATGGGTGGTAGAGGCTACTATAAAGTTCCCTCAGCTGCTGATGTCCTGGGGCTTTGGTTGATGTGTTACTTAATATCTATAAGCACTGTAATATGATTGCCTAATTTTTTTTACCCTCAGTAATGATATGTCTCAGCAATAGTTACAGTAATTATTATAACCCAGTCAAGGGAGAAAGTAATATCTCTGTTCTGTCCTGGTGGAGACACATCTGTAGCACGGTAGCTGGTGTTGGTGGCTGGAGAAGAAAAGGGAAAGCTCCATTGTGTTTGGTGGCAGGCTGACAGGTTGTTGCTTTGTGTTAAAACACTCAAAGATCATACACAGCAATGTAAATGAGAGCTCTTTGTCCTTATGAAATGCAATTTCAGGTTTTCAGACGTTTGACATGTTGCCTTGAGGAGGAGGGAATTGGGCTTAGGGACTTAAGAGTGGGCAGCAGGTGGGTTTCTGAAGAGGCATATTTGAAGCACTTCATGATGATTCATAGCGCTTACAGATAGGACAGCTCATGGGCTGTGATTACCATGGAATCTTGTCCTGGGACACCTTTACAAGTCCAGCTGATCTTCTCACCCATAATTACATTGCTGAGAGTGAGAACATCCCCCATTTGGGGGTGGGCACTGATTTTTGCCAGGTTTGGAAGTGGGTCAGGGATCCCAGTGAAAATGCTACATGTGACCACAGTGGTTCCCTCTTACCCTTGGATGTTATGTTCTAAGACCCCCAGTGAACACCTGAAACTGTGGGTAGTACCAAGCCCTAGATACATTACATACCCTTCCCTCACATATATGCACAAATTTAATGCCTTTTCCATCTTAACTGTATGCTTGGCACACATGATGGCCATATCTTCACAGTTTGAAGTGACAGCAAAACTGGAATGAATCTTTTCTTGACAGTTTCATGGATAGCAAATTTGTTCTTATTGTAAAGTTTTAGCAACCTGAGCTTATGATCCCCCCC
>NW_008471724.1:0-1112 GCF_000622305.1 Nannospalax galili | reverse complement strand
GTGTGTGTGTGTATCTGTGCATATAGGGGTGCACATACACCCTGGAACTCTGACCTCTGATGAGGACATGGCCTGTGGTAATATCCTCAGAGTAGGTACCGGGTGACGTGTTACCTTTAGGTGCTGTCGCTGGCCAGAGTGAGGAGGTTTTCTTTACTCACAGTCATTTTTAGAGGCTGACTGGGTGAGTGAGTGACGTTCCTGTGCTGGTTACACATTAGCACCATGCTACTGGACTTTTCCTTTTCTCTCTCGTTGGCCTTTCTGAGCTTTGGAAGCCATTTCTTCATGCCTGATTTGATTTTGCAGGGCGGTCCGTTTCTTCTTGTCAGTGGTTAGGCACGACTGTGGGTTGTGGTTCTCCCTTTGTCCCGCCTCCTTCCCCATGTGTGTCCCATCAATGCTTTAGAAAATGTGCACAAACTTAGCAATTTAAGTGGTGGAAATTTATTATCATACAGTCATGGGGATCAGAAATTCTCAACAACTCTCACCAGGACACAAAGGTCACAGTGGGTTTTCTTCAAAGATCCAAGGGCTCTGCTGTGGTCCAGTGCACAGACTCCTCAGCAAAACTGTAGTCCTGCAGGCAACAGGACTCACCATCTTGGAGTCAGGTGAGGGTCAAGCTGTTGTTACTCCAGCTGAGGGCTGTTAAAATGTCTGTTCCTTCAGGAGACACAGATCACTCTGAGTTTTTGAGCGTTCTAAGCAATGCAGTCTGCTCAGGCTTGCTACATTGAAAAAGCAGTTCTTTGTGTGTATGTATGTGTATACATGTATGTTCATATGCATGAGGGTACATGTACGTGCACATGTTTGGATGGCAGGCATCAACCTAGGAACTAAGGTACTGTTCCTCAGGAACTGTCTCTTTTTTGGAGACAAGTTCTCACTGACCTGGAGCTCATGAAATAGACTGGGTTGTCTAGTAAGGTTCAGGAATCTGTGTGCCTCTATCTTTCCAGAGCTAGGATTGCAAACATACCACCATGCCTGGCTTTTGTTTTTTATTTAAAAATATTTTTTTATTTATTATTTTTATTTTTTTATTATATGTATTATTTATTTTTTAGAAGAAGCATTTCATTACATCTTTAACATACTCAATA
>NW_008471723.1:0-1111 GCF_000622305.1 Nannospalax galili | reverse complement strand
AGTGAGTTCCAGGACAGCTGGGGCTACAAGGAGACCCTGTCTCAAAAAGGATTAAATAAATAATTAATAAATAAATAAAAGTTGATAGTTCTCAATAAAAAAGGAAAATACCTTCGTCTACTTCCATTTTGTATTTGTTGTTTCTGGAATTAGAATGCTTATTTAACATGTACAAGGCCCTGGGTTTAATCCCTAGCACTTCATGTCCAAGTAAATTGGGCATGGTATACATGCCTATAAAGCCCAACACTTGGGAGGTGGAGGCAGGAGGATCAAAAGTTTAAGGTTGTCCACAAGGTCAATCTACCTCAAAAAAAAAAAAAAGCAACAATGGGTAAAGGTTCACAAAGGCTGTGCGCATGGTCTGCTTCCCCACTTACAACGGACCTTCCTCCTTCATGTCAAATACAACTCCTAATGATGGCACGTGATTGATACTTGTCTTTTAAAATATGGGGCGCTAAAAGGCAGGATTTTTCTGTCTATTAAAAATGATACATTAACGAGCATACCAGACATCTCCTAAGACGGCTTAAGATTGGAAGCTGAAGAACCCTCCAAGCACCGACTCTCCTTGCAGAGATTTGCTCTTCTGCTACAGCTCATGTGAACTATTTCTTGGGCACAAATGGCTAAAACTTGTAAAATCATAGGCCTTTTGTATGTCACCACCTGGTGAAGGAAGGGTTGATACCAGTGTAGTATAATTTGATATTGGCTTTTTGTTTACAATTTTCTCCACAGACGTTTAGTCACTAAGCTTTCCAAACTCCTGAGGTTAGTCATGAAGGAAGAGAAGAAGGCTCTTTGGCTCTTAAAGTATCTGATTTTTTAGGTATCAATGCCCTCTGACCATTAATATGTCCTAAAGCCTTCTCCAGTAGTCCATTAGTTGTGTTTCCAGAGTCAGCCAAGTGAATGGCTTTCTTTCCACTTGCATGTATTGTGACTTGTACCTTTTTATTTCCTCTACTGATTATTTTGTAAAGTTTGCTGTAAGAACATTGAAGGTATCTCACATATCAGTTACTAGAATAATATTAACCTTAAATGAAATAAAATTACTTCTTCAACTGAAGAGACTAACATGAACATTAAGTTACACACACAC
>NW_008471722.1:0-1112 GCF_000622305.1 Nannospalax galili | reverse complement strand
GGGGGGGTGTCATTTTACTCAGCAGTGTGGCCACTGATACTAGAGTCCTTACTCCAGTAAATAACCTCCCACCATGCTCACGCAAGCAATTCTAATTAAACTCACAGAACAAGAAAGCATGAAACTAAGAGGGTGACTTGCTGGAAGGGAGACTGGTTTCTGTGGAAGAACAAGGGGGAAATGAGCGAGGGTGAAGGGGGTGAAAATGATGAAAATTCATTATATATGTCAAGAATAAAAATAAGCAAACTTACAAAAACAATTAAATTGTGAGTTTGGAAAAACCGGGTTTGTGAGTTAGCCAAAGAATGCGTCTTCTGGGTTGCACTGAAGAATTCAAAGCCCGCTGAGTGGCTTCCACTGTGCTCATAGGATGCTCGTTGGTCTAAGAGAAGCATCATCTTGTGTCGCATTCAAACCACTATCCGTGGATCAGCTGGCTGTGATTTTACTGTTACACTCACGCTTCCTTTGCACGTGCTGACCATGGTTGATTTTCTTTTCTTTTCTTCTCTTTTTGATCATAGCAATAGTTTTATAGAATGGCTAAGTGACTATAAACCATCTATTGATGGCTCTAAAACAGAAAACCCAGCTTAAAATGGTCTCTTTGTTTTTAGTCAGTCCTCTTATTTCTGGCTGCAGAGGTTTCACATATCCATGTGTGGCTTCAGAGGCAGAGCTGTTAACATTTTATCTGCTTTAATTCTAAATCTGCAGATCAATGACTTCCTGGATACTAATATCCTTTTGTAGAGTCAGTTAATACTCAAAATGTATGCATATGTCTTATCAGATAACTGAACAAGCAATTTCTCTCTCTGTTAATTACTATTGAGGGTTGATGTTATTTATAAAATGAAATCAATATAATCTCTATTGCTCATTAACTGAGATGTTCTGGGATCAACTCTATTTTATTTTTCAATTAGATTCTATGGTTTTTCCTTATTGACTCTTGAAAAAGCTGTGGAAACAAACTTAATGGTTCTGAAAATGTCAGAACAATTTATATTATAGGAAAGACCTTCCCTATAATATATAAATATAAACAGGAATAATGTTCAGTCACTGGAAAGCATGAGATTATTTATTATTATGCACCTGTCCTT
>NW_008471721.1:0-1112 GCF_000622305.1 Nannospalax galili | reverse complement strand
AAAAAAAAAAAAAGCTTCTTTGATGAGTGGTGAGAGGTGTACTTGTCTGCAAATATAAGGATACATATTTATCCTGCATTATTTTGCATTTATTTTGCATGATCAAGAAATTGGCCATTGGGGGGGGGGTCTGGGAAGGGTTTATTTGCTTAAGTTTGGTTGTTTCCAAAGGGCCCTTTGATTCTAAGTCAATAGGTGAGGCATGGGGCCCCAAATAAGCATCTCTAACAGCTTTCTAGGGCTGCTGCTGCTGGCCCAGAGAACAAGCACTGAGCAGTGCTACTTAGGAGAAACAGAGGAACTGGATTTCAGAGGTAACTTCATCCTGATTTTGAATGGGAATATGTGAACCTTCCGCTGGCCTCCTGTGGATGATACTATTGTACAGCTGTCTAATGTTCTCTGCTTTCCTAGGACAATTCTCATAGATCCTCTAAAGTTCACAGAGCCAGCAGGAAAGTTATCAGTACTCGCTATCCCATCTGAGAAGATGGAGATGAAAAGTTGATTCTCATCCTCAGAGCCGGGGCTGTAGCAAGGCTCAGAGAGGTTTTTTGTTTCTTCAAATTCTGCTTACAGCAAGGCATTCTATCCAGTCAGGAGCCAACACTTATGCTTCCTGGAACAGTTACATAGGTGTGTCCCAGAGACCTGGTTCCTCCAAGGGGCGCGGCCTGTTGCAGAGAGTGGACTGTGGAGGTGCTTCTGGGAGCCATTTGGGACAGAGGCCCCAAGCCACCATGGCAGCGGACATGGAGAACACGCAAGGCGTCAGACATGGAGAAAAAGATGGCCCCTACGTCTCACTCACATCGCAAGAGGGGGCACGTATGGACCTGGAGCAGGACTTCGGGCCCAAGATGCATGGGTAAAAGTTAACGGAGGCTGTGGGTAGGCGCAGAAGTGATCTGGAACCTTGGCAGCAGACTGCCCAACAGAGCTGAGTGCCAGGCGTTAGTCTCTGTAAGTTTCTCCACCGCCCCCCAGATATAAACTATAATAAATTCACATTAAAATATATTATATGGTTTGTCTGATAGTGCAAGAGACCCGAGAGAACTCTGGTGACAACAGGGCAGATGACAATGATGCCATGGCAAAGTTTAACCATT
>NW_008471720.1:0-1105 GCF_000622305.1 Nannospalax galili | reverse complement strand
CACACACACACACACACACACACACACACACACAAATAAAATAAATCTTAAGAAAAACAAGAGTAAAATCTCTATCCAAATGTAAAATCAGTTGGCTCTAAGGATTTTCCAGTATTGGCTCTGTCTGCACACACAATTGCACCAAGCCACCTAAGAAACAGCTGAGCTACCTCCAGTCAAACAGTAATAACCCAGGACAACTGACTGGTTCAGAGTCACATGTTGCTTGATTGAATTTTGCCTGGTTGGTTTCTTCTCAAAACAGGCATACGTGTCTAGAACTGGGCCTGCTCTCATCTAGGACACAGATTACAAATGGGAGCACCTTCCCAGTCTCTCTCCCTTTCCCAGTCACGGAGGGCCATTCCTTCTTTGTTATTTGTCCATTCAGTCCCTCACCACCCTTCGTTGGCTTTCTAAGCAGAGTCCTGCCTTGGCCAGCTCAGCACCTAGGCTTCTATGCAGTACAGAATTGGATACTGGTGGGAAGCTGGGGATGGAAGGAGAAAAGTTGGAGACTTGCACTGGGAAAAAGAAGAAAGAAAAGCATTCCATGGATAAAAGAAGAAAATGGGAGCAAGAGACAGGAGGGAAGGGGATGGGGACTGCGGGGCTGGGATTGAAAACTGAGGAAAGAGAACGCTATCTGAGGAACAGCCGCCATATACGTGGATGTGGGGAGTGGCAGGCGGAGGAGTTTGTAAGGCACTTTGCTATGTGTAGCGCGTGCGCCCGGCTTCCCTTCAGACACGTTTTCCCTTCAGAGCATTCTCAGGAGGGCACACATACGTTGCAATTGCTCTCAGTCACATTATTCTGTGAGGCTGTCATTGCCTCGAGCTGATCCTAAACAGAGTCTGATCCACTTGGGACCCTCGTTATATTTAGAAGACACTGAGCCCAGGCTGTGCCCAACTGACAGTAGCGAGGAGCGGGGAACCTCTGCCATCTGCTGCAGGCATTTTGTACCCTCGTGAGCTCTGAGTGGAAAGAGATCTTGACAGTGGGGATGTTAGGGGCTGAATGATAGATTGAGTGCTTGCCTAGCTGGGAGAGGTGCTGGGTTTGACCCTCAGCACCATGAAAACAAGACAAAGGGGAAAAA
>NW_008471719.1:0-1112 GCF_000622305.1 Nannospalax galili | reverse complement strand
TTAATAAATTAATATTGTAGGCACTAGAAAAAATGTTGAGCGGGTATTCCTTAGACAATATTTCTATTCAATAACATAGTTTTAGGAGAAATGGCAAGCTGATCTTTCAGATTCCTTTGGAGGCAAGTCTGAGAGGAAAATGAACAACCTCCTGCAGGAAGCTGACCTCAGCTTCCAGTCCTGAGCCGCTGTGTAGCTCAGGCACGGTAGGAGTGCTTTCCCTCACTCTCCCTTCTCCCTTCTGTGGAGGAGCTCATGATCAAGGTTAAGGTGTGGAGGCAACCAAGCTTACTGTTAGTGGAGATCTATGAGGGAGGAGCAGACTTCGTGGCACCCAACCCTGTACCTCCACCAGCCTAGAGGAAGAATTGCGAGGCAGGGGATAGGTGTCCTCTCACTGGACTTCCCCTGCTGGCCACTGCCATCTGTCTTCAGGCCCTTTGTGTCTGCTCGATGCAGTGTCCTAGATGATAAAGACCAAAATGACTCCAGACCTAATTCTATCAGGGGACCAGAGTCACATGCAAGGTGGAAAGCATGTCTTTAATTCTTAGCCTGGCCCCCACGCATCCGTCTCTCCTGGGAAGTCAGGTTTTACACAGCTTTGATTTCTTCTGGTGCAAAATGAGCAGAGGATCCATGTGAGCATTTACAGAGGGGTCATTGTGATGGGCACACAGGACTGTTTGTAGAGCACCTGACGTGAACTTTGTCGAGGACGTTAGTTTTCTTGCTCTGAAGGGTGACTCCTTTGTGGGTCACTTGCTCTATGTGTAGATGCAAAGAGTTGTGACTAGGCTTACTTATTTAGTTTAAAAAAATTTTAGGCTTGCCCTGAACTTACACCAGGTATTCCAGGCTGGCCTTGATACATCTATATTTTATTTTTTAAAAATTTTAAACTTAGTTTCTTTTGAGACAGGATCTCACTGTGTAACCCAAACTCACAACCCTTCTACCTCAGCCTCCTGAGTGTGAGCTTGATGTATAGTGATGTATAGAAATCCACATGTATTTAATGTGTATAATTTGATAGGTTTTATGTGTGTAAATATTCGTTGAGGGGCTGGAGAGATGGCTCAGAGGTTAAGAGCACTGGCTGCTCTCGCAGA
>NW_008471718.1:0-1112 GCF_000622305.1 Nannospalax galili | reverse complement strand
TTACAAGAAATTAGAATTACAAGAAAGAATTAAACATGTTCAAATCTCATGGCAGGTAATTTTAAAAAAATCAGTGGTTATGTGTCTCTGGAGACAAATGTGTCTCCAATTTGGCAAACGCAGCAGGTACACTAGAAATGTACCTTAGAATGGTTCTTACCAATTAGTATTTCTGTTTCTTTAAAGATGTACCATTATTGAGACCTCGAGTCCTTTTAGCTGGAATTAGTTATAAGGTCAAAGAACAGAGAAACTAAATTACTTTATCACTGGCTTACTTAATTATAGCTGAATTACCTCTCTGTGGGCTGCATTCCTTTTCTGTAAGATAGAACTGGGTGAATATGAAGGGTCCAAAGCCTGCCATGCTTTTTAGAAGGAGATGTAGCTATAGAACTAACTCTGACCTCAAGGTGCTTCCAATTAAGTGAGGAATGAAAAGTAAGCACACACGAACCGAAGATACCATACTACCCCCCTGACCCCCAGCTATGAACACGGGGAAAAGGATCACTGAAAACTAGGTCCAGGCAGAGCCTAAAGCAATACTGGCCAGAAAGTTCCATCACAAAGCTGAACTTGACATGACTGGGGTTCAACTTGCACTTTTTTTTTTTTTTGCCTCTGCATGTGTGTGCATGCACATGCGTGCACAGGCATGTAAAGGCCTGAGACTGGTGCCAGGAGTCTTTCTCAATTGCTCTTCACCTTATTCTTTGAGGCAAGGCTGCTCAATTGAACCCAGAGCTTGCTCTTATGGCTAGTCTGGCTAGTCAACTTGCTCTAGGGATCCCCTGTCTTTGCCTTCCAAGCACTGGAATTCCAAGCAGGTCACCACCCCTGCCCTGGGTGCTAAGGATCCAAACTCCAGTCCTCATACTTAAACGGCAAGTCTTTACCCACTGAGCAATCTCCCCAGCCCAGATCCGCATTTCTTTCAGTCCCAACCGTTAGAAAGGGTAAGTCACTATTCACAGAAGCTTTGCTTCAGGAGGTTGGAGATGCACCAAGATATTGCTTTCCCTACATCTCAGTATGTCCTGTGACTTGATACCTAGTATTACTCTGTATTCCCATCAGGTAGAAATAGGTTCAGACTGCTGTGCTCACCG
>NW_008471717.1:0-1112 GCF_000622305.1 Nannospalax galili | reverse complement strand
AGGAAACAGGGGCTCAGAGAAGCTGAGAGAATTCTAATGGTTCCCTGGGGTGTAGTGAAGGAGTCAGAGTCCGAAACCAGATCTGAGTGGTTCCATCAACCACACCTTGCCACAACTGTCACTAACAGACAACAAGAAACTGAAGAAGCCGAGAAGATTGCAACTTGGGACATATTGTCATGGGAGCATGACATAAGGAAAAGGGACAGGGTAAATGGAGACTCCTAAAGGCAAAATGAGGAAGGTTGCATGATAATTCCTAACAACAACCCTTGGCCACGAGTGTCAGGAATAAATCTAGAACCCATCAGAAACTGGACTGTTACTGGTCACACATCCTTGCAGGAGGTTTCTCTGTGTAAGGCTGCAGTGGCCTCTGGGTAAGGCTGTGGTTCTCAAAATCTTTGGGAACAGCTCTTATAAAACATTCGTGCCTAAGATCTATGTCATGACTCTTCTGGTTTTAATTTTTGGTCAGTGTTTCACAAGTCACTCCATTTTAATGCCGAGAGCTCACAGAGTTGGTAGAACAGTAAAAGAACAGTAGTTCTCAAACGTTCCCAGTCCCACAAATTGCCCATGGCATTTATGAATTCTGATGCGGGTGTCTGAGGTGGAGCCCGAGGGTCTGCTTCTCTATCAAGTTCCAGAGGATGGTGCTGCGGTAGCTAATGTCACAGCTGCAGTCTGTGCATTGCTGTGGGAATAGCAGACAGGAAAGGGCAGTGAGTTACTGTGCTGATCGCTGGGGGGCGCTGTAGTAACACAGACACAGGGAGTGAGAAAAGCAGCTCACATCACGGTGGCCAGGAAGGAACGGAAGCCAACGGGACCAACGTCCTAATATCCCCTTCAAGGACACACCCCGGTGACCTAACTTCCTTCCGTAAACCCCACCTATTGAATGATGTCAAGCCTCACCACACACAGGCCCAGGAGCTGTGTGGCCAGTGACTGGACTGAAAACCCTGAAGCCCTGAGCAAAAGTATATCCTTCCTCCCTAGTTTCCTTGGGTACTTTTTTCACCATGACTGACACAGAGCACAAGCCTGTGTGCCTTTGCCCCTAAGAAGTAAACAAGAATCTCTCTCTCTCCTCTCTCTCTCTCTCT
>NW_008471716.1:0-1111 GCF_000622305.1 Nannospalax galili | reverse complement strand
AGGTACACTTACACACATGCAGGCAATACACTCATACACGTAAAAAATAAAAATAAAATATTAAAAAATAAATAAAAAGGGGCTAGAGCTAGAGAGATAGCTAAACATTAAGAGCACTGGCTGTTCTGACAGAGGACCAGGGTTCAGTTCCCAGCACCCACATGGCAGCTAACTGTCCATAACTTCAACTCTAGGGGAATAGGAAATTCAACACCCTTTTCTGACCTCCACAGGCATTGCACTACAAGATGCCCTTAAAAACATGTAGGCAAAACACATAAACAAAATTTAAACAAACAAATAAATAAAAGGGGCCTGGAAGGAGGTTATCTACCCCTTTAACCAAGAGAGCACATCACATTTCTTCAACAAACACTGAACTTGCTGTGCCTTCATTTTGGACTTCTCAGTCTCTAGAACTGTGAGAAACAAATATTTACTATTTAGAAGCCACCTAGTATGGGGCTAAAGAGCATCAACAATGCTCAAATGGGCAGCAAATTCTAGGTCCGTATCAAAGGGTATTCCAAAGTCACTGTTCTGTTTCTAGCTCCCATAATGAAGCATGGTTACACAGGCAACTTGAAATTGCTGATGATCACAGAGTTGGGAAGATTGCTAGGAACCTCACAGGCATGTCAAACCCCAGATTTGATGTGCAGATCAAATAAACCAAAAGAACAACCCACTGCCATCAGTTTAGTTTCGTTGTACTGAGAACTTCAGCTGGCATCACAGGCCATGCAAAGCAAGGCGAAAACCCACATGAGGGATTCTTTTTCTAGGGATGTAAAACACACAAACAGATATAAATGCCTCAATAGAAGGCATTCCCTAAATGGTGTGGTCTTAGTTTTGTTTCCAGTTGTGAAAAAATACCCTGACAAAAGCACCTTAGAGGAGAAGAGTTTATTTTGGCTCATAGTTCCAAAAGGGATACAGTCCATCACGGCAGGGAAGGCTTGACCACAGAGACATGAGGTCAGCCTATCACACTACATCAACTGTTCAGAAGCAGAGAGCAACGAATTAAAGAATGCATGTCCCTGTACAGTTCATTTTCTCCACTGACACAGCTCAAGGCCCAGCCCATAAAATGGTGCTGCCTACA
>NW_008471715.1:0-1112 GCF_000622305.1 Nannospalax galili | reverse complement strand
GGATGCAGACCAGGAGTCTCTGGAAGTCCCATCAACCTCTGTGTAGCGTTTGTTCTGTTAAGTGATTCCTGGGGCCACCGGTGGTGGTTTACACCTGTACTCCTACTATTCAGGACACTGAGGCAGGAGGATTGTTGAGAGTTTATGGCTAAACTGAATCACTGCAGTCCTTACTTTTCTTGTTGTTGTGACAAAACTCAGACAGAAGCAACTTAAAGGAAGAAGGATTTATTTGGTTCATGATTTAAGAGGGTGCAGTCCATCATGGCAGGAAAGGCTGGTGGAGATCAAGGCAGCTGGAGCATGTGGCTGGGACTCCTCACACCTCCACGGGGATCAGGAAGCAGAGAGTGGGATGCTGGTTCTCACCCGGCTGTCTCCTTTTCTCCCTTTTATTCACTCTCAGCTCGTCATTCACTGCCCTTGCTCTGAATGTAGTAGCCGAGCAGGTTCTGCAGGCTCACTGAGGCAATCCTAACAGAGCTGCTGCACCGGCTTCTTCCTGCGCCCTGGGCTCCACTGGCGGATTCACCTCCTAGTTCTCAAAGCTGAGTGTTTGCTTGTCATCCATGTACAGACTTCGGTGGAGAGGGGCCTGTTGTGGGGGCGGGGAGAGGGGAGGGTCTGGGGGGCGAGGGCTGGGACGCTGCTTCCCCCAAGCTGCGCCCTCCCTTCTTCCTGCAGAGGCGGTTTCCCTCCCGACCCCGCACGCACCCGCAGCGGTCTGGGTGAGGACCAGGGCTGCGGTGAGCGGCAGGAGGAGGGTAGGGGATGCAGTGGTCATTGTCCTGTGATTGGAAGGTCTGGAAGGATTGACTTCCTCTCTGTGGCCTTTATAGCGCTGTGGTCTGTGGGAAGAGATCACAGTGACTCTGAGTGCTCTCTCCAGAATTCCGACACGCAGTGGGAGTGAGCATGTGAGTCCTGATGGAAGGACACCCAATGTCAGGTGGAGAAATGAACCCAGAGGGAACTAGGAATCCCGGGCCTGGGGCTTCCTCACCCCAGACGCTTCCCTTCCAGACCAGACCTGAGAGCCACTTGAGACCTGAACTTTTCCAACACCCCCTTCTTCCCCCATCTAGAGTTCTGTCACAGTGTATCTCTGAGCC
>NW_008471714.1:0-1112 GCF_000622305.1 Nannospalax galili | reverse complement strand
TGGGTCCATGCACTGGAATATGGCTGACCAATCAGAGGTCACACCCTTAAGGAAAACTGACTCTCCCTCTCCCAGAAGCTACAAATTGCCAGTTGCCTCAGGGAGACCTGGGACTTGGTGTCTACCTTTCCTCTTCTTGCTGGGATTTTGTCTGGCTTGAACTTACACAGGTCTGTGCACACTGTCACAGTTGCTGTGGCTGTGCACATGAATGTGCACAATCACCCTGCTGTGTTGAAAACATTGTTTCTTTGTAGTCACTCTCCACCTCTTGCTCTTACCATCTTTCTCTGAGTACTCAGAAGTTTCCAGCCACAGGTCCTTGGCCTCAATAACAGCGGCAGGTATTGGTTATGTATTGTTGAGAAGTTACATCCAATCAGGAAGTGGTTGGTTACTTCTATAACATCCATGCCACTATTGTAGCAGGGGGCACATCTTGCTAGGCAGGGTTGTTATTTTACATTATACAGAGTCCATAGCTGATTAAGACTGATGATTACTTTTCTACTCCAGTTGTATCCATAGCACTTTTAGGCTGTATAAAAGCTAACCCTTATGGAAGAAACTTCTAGGTCAATAGCATCTTCATTCTCCACATTCTTCAGGTGTGTGGTGTCTCCAGCAATAGGATCTTACTTTCAAATTCTGAAGGCTAACCAACAGCAATGGCAGTAGTATATAATATTTGGGGATCTATGGGACATCACTGGCTAACAACTCCAGAAGATGGAATGCATTCCTGGCACTGGCCTTTATTTGTGCCCCCGTGCTCTTTGTTTGTCTGTGATGTCTAGTAGGACCATTGTTGTCCCATCATAGGGCAACTTCATTTAAACTCTTTTTATAAATGTTTATGTATATGTTTTAGAAAGCTGCTGTAGCAATAAGTTTCCATTTGAGCTCTTCACAAGATGTTTGGTGTTGTTATTCTTCCCTGTATTCCATCCCCTACCCTGCCCTCCCAACCCACCCCATTTAATTCTCTCTGTTCCATCCCTCCCCTTTCCTTCTCTTTACCACTGCATTCCATCTCCCCTCCCCTGAAAACCCTCTCATAGCCCTTTACTATTTTCATGATCTCTATGGGTATTCTGAATGAAACACACACA
>NW_008471713.1:0-1112 GCF_000622305.1 Nannospalax galili | reverse complement strand
GGATGGGGGGGCTGTGGCTGCCAGGTGCCAAAGGCTCTTATGTCTGTCTAGCCTCTGGGCACCCCGTCACCACAAATAAAGGCTTTGCTTTGGTTCTAGTCTTTCGTGCTGGTTACAGCCCCTCCAACACCTTTGCCAAAGCCCCTTGCATCCCAGGCCAGGCAGGCCAGAAGAGAGCCAGTCACCGAGCCAGCTTCCATGTCCCAAGCTGTCTGGAGTATAGTTCTTCCTCCTCCCACATCCCCAGTCCAGAATGGACTCTACTGTCCTCTCCCAAACCTGAACTCCTTCAGGGCTCTGAGCAGGGTGTGTGGTGTAAATGGGTAGGCTCTTGACACACATCCCACCCAGGCCTGGGTGGGGACGCGGGAGCCAAGCAGATCTCCTTCAGGGTCCCGCTGGAGCTGGGCCCCCGTGAGCTTTTATTGGTGCTGACTTTCCATGCTGACCCGTGTGACTGCCCCCAGCTTCCCTGAAGGCCTGCGCTGGCTGCCCCCTCAACAGTGACACCTTATAAACCACCACGGTGACCTGACTGGGGTGCCTCTGGGGGCGATGCACGGTGCCTGGTAACAGAGAGTAAATAACTGGGCGATGTTTCCTTGCACGGTTTCAGCCTGCCTTGGGTCTCAGAAGAAATAAAACAACTTACTTAATGGTGGCCTTTAATCTTCTGCACCAGCGGCCTGCTTTACAAGGTGTTATACAGAGTCCGGAGCTCCATCACGGGGTCAGTGTTTCCTGACAGGTGCTGGGCGGGTCCGGGGAGAGGCACCCCACCCCCAACCCACACAGGAGCACGAGCTTGCTTCCAACACAGCTCCCATTATAAGGAGGGTATCTGTTCCTGGCCAGCTGCTAGGACCTGATGTGGACTCACCCTGTCCCTCCCCAGCTCCACCAAAATCCCTACCAGGGGAGAAGGCCAGAGGGGACCCAGAGTTTGTGATGGTCCAGCTGGAAAACTGTCTGTCCCTCTCCCACCCACTTCTCTGCTCACCAACGCTCCTTGTCCCCGCTCCTTCCGCTCTTTCCCCCTTTCCTTCCCCCTCCTCTTCCCCTTTCCTTTTCTTCCTCCTCTCTTTAAAAATTTATCTTCAGTTGGGCGTGGT
>NW_008471712.1:0-1112 GCF_000622305.1 Nannospalax galili | reverse complement strand
TTTCAGTTTTTTTTTTTTTTTTTTTTTTAGAAATTGTTTACCAATAGCACTACAAATTCTTCTGCGAAGATTTTCCTTTACCAGAGAATCTGTGAATTATACTAGGATAGAAGCTATTGGCATCTGTCTCTGAAAATTGGGCTTTAAGACTCCTTTTCCTAAAAGTTCCCCATTTTTATTGAAACATTTCTGCCCTCAATTTCAATATCTCCTTAGGTTTCCCTGGTGTATTTGCTGAGGTGGTATGTCTGAGTCCTACATATCAGTGCTCTTTCTCATTGATTTAAGACCTTGGGGTTAACCTATAG
Organism: Nannospalax galili; assembly: GCF_000622305.1. Taxonomy (NCBI): domain Eukaryota; kingdom Metazoa; phylum Chordata; class Mammalia; order Rodentia; family Spalacidae; genus Nannospalax; species Nannospalax galili. The sequence goes on along the minus strand of NW_008471712.1, from coordinate 804 downwards.
GTAATGTATAAGTACATAAATCACCTAACTGTCATTATTAAAAGCACCAAGCATTCCCTCAAAATGTAAATAGAAGAAAAGTAAAATATATGTTGATAAGTAAGAATTACATATTTAATTATATATTTTCTTCAATTCTTATATCAGAAAAATGCAGTATTTTATGACCATTTGTTTCACAACTTTGTTAACTCAGAAAAAAATTTTCTAAAAAGAACTGTAACTCATCAACAACTTACAGATCAGCTTTGGATGTTCAACCCATTCCTAGTGGGCTAGACTTGTGTTTCTTAACAGGTTTTTAATAATATTGGTGTTAACATTTCCTGGGTATTTTCTAAGAGCCATGTTTTTACTGGATGCTGCACAACAAATTTTTCATTTAGCCAGGTAAGGCATTGTATGCTCTTCTTACAATGAAAGAAAAAATAGATAATGAATAATAGTAATAAAGTATTTTACCTAAGGATTCACAATTATAAAGAGATAGGTCAGTATTTGTATCCTGTAGCTGAGTTCAAAGTTCATGGCATTTATTTAGCCAAACAGCTGCAGGAAATTTAATATTCTTAGGTTCTTTATTTTCAAGATATCTGTAAAGTAGCATATCCCCAAAAGCTTTTCTTTAGATCATTGATCTATCATCATTTTCCATTGTTGATTTGTGTAACATGCACACACACACAAACATCCACAAACCACACTCACACACATAACAGTTATGTGTTGAACCAGTGTTAAAATTCTTAGTAAAATAAAAAACTTTTTAAAATAGCCAGTAAGTGAAATTTTAAAATCTGACTC
>NW_008471711.1:0-1112 GCF_000622305.1 Nannospalax galili | reverse complement strand
CCATGATGGACTGTAATTCCCCTGGAATCATAAGCTCAAATAAACTCTTCCATAAATTGCTTGGGTCAGTGTTTCTATCACAGCAAAAGAAAGGTGACTAATATACTGGACAATTGCCTCATGTCACCACTGTGTGTTATTATGTCCTCTTTTATAATGCTTGGCTTTTTAAAAGAAAATTAGGATCTGTCAAGCACCATTACACAGTGAACCTGGCCCAGGGCAGCCTGGGACTGCATGTCCAGCTCTGGCCTTACAGAAGTAGCTGTCTGGGGAGGGAGCATCTTTCTGGAGCACATGCTGTGTGGAGGGTACCTAGAGCTCCCCAAGATATCTGGAAATTGCCCTGCTGAATTGGAATGATTTGATAAAGGTGTTGGCCAGAGGAGTGTAGGGTCTACTTTACAAGATACTCAGAGCTCTGTGCCTGGCCACTGAGAGAGACCAACTAGCAGGAGGGTCTTCAGAGCCCCCCAGAGGGAAGGATGGAGTGACACCATGAGGATGCTTCTTCTAGTGTCCCTGTGTCTCTGCCTAATGGTGTCATCCCTCTACACTTAAGAGAAAAGCCCCTCTTACAGATGTATAAATGGGCTTGGTCCAGCCTGGAATTAAGGTGCCCCAAAGCCAGTGCCCTTTCTATGTACCAAGCTGCTTGCCCTCACCCCGAGGTTCTATGAACCTCAGATGCATAAAGTGAGTATTTGGGCTTCTACACGTGGGCCAGTGACTCCGGCCCTCCTTCAGTTCCTGTGCTGGCTGGTGACTACATGAACTCCTTTTCAGGACAGCAGGAGGTGGCACAGGTGATATTGTGCTGCCAGTAGCTAAGGGATGATGGCCAGCTGTTGGTACTGCAACACCGTGTTAACATCTGCAAAGTTCACACTAAAAAACTGCACAGTTAAGTTGCCAAAGTTACCAAAATAACAAAACAAAAACTTTTTTCAATTATTTTTATGTATTCTTTATTGAATTTTTGCAAATTTTATACATTTTGATTATATTTAGATCCCCTCCTCTGTCTGCACCTCCTTACTACCCTGATCCCTGCCCAAAGCCCATTTTCATTTTCTCTCTCTCTCTCTAACACACACACACACACACACACA
>NW_008471710.1:0-1112 GCF_000622305.1 Nannospalax galili | reverse complement strand
ACACACACACACATGTAAGTATTTATGTAAATATAATTGGCTTAGTGTAGTATGTGGGTGCAGATGGGGAGGGGATCTAAATATGATCAGAAAATATTGCATGATATTGGCAAAAATATGCAGTAGTGCATACTCTAAGCTTACATTTTATAAAAAACTAAGCTTTTCAATGCATGTACTGCAGTTCAAATAGGAATGATTTCTACTTGTATTTCTATACCATAGTGTGTTTCTATACCATAGTGTGTATACCACAGTTTATACCATGACTATGTTTGTAGAATTACTTTTCATTGTTATTAAATTTATCTTCTGCACAAAATTAGGAGTGAAAGTGGGAGCGGGCAATACAGTGTCTATTTTTTATGTGAAAGGAAAGAAAAAGACTTACACTTTGTGTGTCACGTTTAAGTTACTTTGAACAGACATAGCCAAAGTCAGCATCCTGTGCCCGGCTGGAGAGCACCCACCAACTCCCATTCATGATGAGTTCACTTTCAATCCTTTACTAATCTGATGAGTCGTTCAAGCTCCAAGTTCTTATTTTTCTAATTCTTAAGTAGATTATAATAGCACACATGATGTACACAAATTGACAGCTTTGTATTAAAAGGGATTCAAAATACTTCAAAGAAAAAGGAAAAGAAAACTTAGAAAAGACAAAAAGAAAATGCAGCCTATAATTACCATGAATGGCTCCCAAATTGTACGTTTTGTTGAGAATTTGTATGCAGTTTACCTTGAATTTTAAAGATACCCTTCACTAATAGAATGATTATTATTATTGTTATTATTAATTTAGACTTTTGAGGCAGGGTCTCATTCTCACCCCAGCTGGCCTAGAACTTGCTATGTAGACCAGGCTAGCCTAGATCTCACAGAGATCTGCCTGCCTGTGCATCCTGAGTGCTAGATTAAAGGTGTGCCATGCCCAGAGAGATTCAATTTTTAAATTCTACATTATTTGAATCTCATTTTATGTCTCATTTTCTTTCCTATGAATATATCCTTATGGACATATTTCTAAAGTATACTCACCTCTGACATTATGAAAGTTATAAAATTGTCACCACTGTAATACACTACATAGCCAATATTTTTAATGTAGATTT
>NW_008471709.1:0-1112 GCF_000622305.1 Nannospalax galili | reverse complement strand
TCTTCTTTTCTCAATTAGCCTCTCTAGGAATACCAAGACACACCCAGAGACGTGTCACAATTAATCTGAGGCATTCTAGACAGAGGGCTAGAGGTGTCAGGCAGGAGGAAGAATTTTACTTTTTATTTTCCTTTGAAAAGTATCAGTCACACAGCTGATGAGTTCAGATAACAATTCAGTGTTGTGTATTTATTTTGAAAAAGAGGCATGAACACCCCAAGCCCTGGGTCCAATCTCCAGCAGGTCAAAAGAGACAGAGAGAAAGGAAACAAAGAAAGAAGGGAGGGAGGGAGGGAGGGAAGGAAAAGAAAGAAGAGAAAAACAGAAAAAAACAAAAAGAACGTCTAAATAGACACAGCCATAGGATGGGGGGTGGCTCAGGAAGTAAAGTGTTACTTTACCACACAAGCATGAGGATCTCTGTGGATCCCCAGCAATCATGGAAAAAGTTAGGTAAGGTAGCACATGCCTGCAACCTGTGTTGAGGGGCAAAGACCGGACGCTCCTCAGGACTCACTGGCAGCCAGTCTACCAAATCAGTGAACTACAGGTTAAGTGAGAGATGGAAACGGAAAATTAAGGTGGAAAGCGATGAAGGGAAACACTTGACATTGACCTCTGGCCACAACATACGTGTACACATAAACATGTACAAATACATACACCACACACGTACAAAAACAAATATATATGAATAAAATATGCTAAGAGACTGAATTTCAAATGTTCATAGTACGTATTAAACACTTGGAGTGGTGGATAGGTTGGTCTGATGTAATAATTTTATATTGCATAAAAGTCATGCCACTTTATATCCTATACATAAAGATAACTGTAATTAATAAAAGATGAAAATTAAAGTGCATAGGCCACAGCTGTGAGACTACTTCCAAAACTCTAACAAATCATCTATGTCCCTCAAGTACAAATGACTCCAGCAAAGCAAATAGACAGGGCGAGAAAGGAGAGACAAATAGAGCCTAGGTAGTAGAAACAGCAGAGGGAGTCGTATTAGTCCAAAAACCTACTGGAAAATGACAGGTACACTATCTCCACATGAATCCATGTGTACAGCTGAAGGCTACATAACAAGAAACAGTGCCAGACAGGAG
>NW_008471708.1:0-1109 GCF_000622305.1 Nannospalax galili | reverse complement strand
AGGATCAGACTCTTCAAAAACCATAGGAACTTCGCTTTGGCGTCATGATAGATTTGAAAGTCCTTCATGTGGTTTGAGAGCATAGCCTGGACCCTCTCCTGAGCTGCCCCAACTACTTCCAACACCAGGCGCTAGGCTTCCCACAGTCACCCTGGGCATCCTCAATGCCCATGTGCTTCCTCATGCTACCTACACTGCCCTCAGCTGGCTCTACCACGAGATCTCCCACAACAGTCTGCTCTTCATGCCGGCTCCATCAGGCCTACAGCTATGCCATCTTCTAGAATGTTCTCCCTCTTCAGAACTCATGCCAGAACCACAAAGTACACAAACTGTGATTGTTTTTATTGATGTCATTTTCATTTAAGCCACAAGTACTCTGACTGCAGAGACTGTCTGATTTCTTACTGTTGCCTCTGCTGGGCCTAGCACTGGGCCTCCATGTGACAGGAAACACCTTAAACTGCAGCATCGGGACCCAGAGAGCAAGGGCATTCTGGGCCGACACAGCCACCACCGCTCCCTCTGTTTGGAGCTTACAATTTTCAGTTGCATTTCAAAGGTGGGGTAACAACACCACAGAGAAACAGAGGACTTGTGACAGGCTTTTATTACTGTGTGCTGTTTAGAATACTTCATATTATAGAGCAAGGTTTAGAACAGTCCCTGCCACACAAGCATTAGAATGATGGTCCTGGGGCACATCAGGCCAGTCCTTCAGCCCATGGGTCAGCTCCCACAGCAGGCCAGCAAAGGAGGCTCCCTGATCTACCTGAGTCTCGGCTCTGAAGGAGTGCGGCGTGACATTGTCGTGACATTGTGAAGCAGCTGCACCATTTGAAAAGGTTGCTGTGGGCTGGGAGACTGTTGGGTTGGCACAAGCATGGGAACCTGAGTTTGGTGCCCAGAGCCCAGTAGAGGAGCCCAGAGCAGCAGTGCACTTGCAATCTCAGCACTGGGGAGGCAGAGAGGGCAGAACCCGGGACACTAGCCAGCCAGCCTAGCCTGCTCAGCGAGCCCAGGCCAGTGAGATGCTGTCTCAACAGAGCAAGGTGGACAGCTCCTGTGAAACCACACACATACACACACACACACACACACACACACAC
>NW_008471707.1:0-1112 GCF_000622305.1 Nannospalax galili | reverse complement strand
GAACCTATATAATGACTGCTTAATTATATGCTAATTCTGCTATCTAATATTTCTAGGCATTTCATTTGATAACTTTTCTTGATTTTAGATTTTTTGGTAATTTTAAAATTTAATTTCTGTGCGTTTCATACAGAACATCTTCACTGTGTTTATATACCCTTCTCCACTGGCACCTGACACAGTCCCCCCACCACTGAATTTAATTGTCGTTTGTGCTAGAGCCTATCAAACCAAATGTCTGTACCACTACATACATGAAGTTAAAGAAATATGTGAGACATTGTGAAAAATACATGCTTCAGAATTCTGGGCTGTGTTATCTTCCAGTGAGGAACCTTGGCTTTGTCCTGGGAGGCCATTACCTGTTGGAACACGTCTGTCTCTGCTGTACCTTCCAGTGCTCCAGTGCTGCTGCTGCTATCTTCACTCTGGAACCACTGGACCGTCTTGGGTCTCATTTCTTTATGCCTTTCTTTCTGAGGTTGTGCCTAACCAGGCCAAGTTCTGGGGATCATGGAGATGACGCCTCCCATTTCACTCTGGGGATTGTAGTCATTTCTTTGTTCATCAGCTTATCCCTGAAAACAACAGTCTCATGGATTTCACCCTTGCTCACGGTCAGAATGCAAGGCCAATATGAGTTTATCAGTTATGGCCAGAGGGATGAGTCCTCTAATCAGTTGTCTTTGGTGATGGTAATATGCATAAGTAGCATTAGAAATCTGCTTCATGTGCTGCTTCATCCTGTCATGTATGTCTGTAGAGAAGCCAAAAACACGTGTCTACATCACATAGCTGATGCTGCTTGAAAATGTTTGTGTGATAGCAAATGCTGGTGTGGATATGGGGAAAGGGGAGCCTCATCCACTATTGGGGCGATTGCAAACTGGTGCAACTACTGTGGAAATCAGTGTGGAGAATTCTTTAAAAATTAAAAATAACTGTCCGTAACTCCAATTTCAGGGGATCCAACAGTCTCTTCTGTCCTCTGTGGGCATTGCATGACACAGACACACTTACCTACACACAGGCAATACACGCATACACATAAAAAAATTAAAAATAAATCTACCATGTGATACGGTCATACCGCTCCTTGGCATACACCCAAC
>NW_008471706.1:0-1112 GCF_000622305.1 Nannospalax galili | reverse complement strand
ATATATATATATAGTCAATAATTCAATAATTTTAATGCTGTGATTTACCAATTCTTTATGGTTAATTTTAAGCAATGGGGAAAGATAAAGAAAAGACCCTGCCTCAAACCAGGTGGAGAGCAAGGACAGACACCTCATGTCCTCTGACCTTTATAGGTATGCTACCGCATGTGCACACCCACACTCAAATACCTAAACACCACCACAAAAGAACTCTCCAAACTTTATTTTCATGTAGGAGGATCATCACGTGGCTGAAATAATAAAACATTAGCATTTGTTTAGGAAGAACAAAGTAAGATAAAAGTAGTGATGGTTAGATGTGATTGATCTTTCATGAATATCATCTTTCATTGGGAATTGGAAACTACTGTTAAATCCAGTCCATTACAGTTCAAACTAATGAGCTTTAACGTATAAATGTATTTGGGGATAGAGTGGAAAGAAAGCAGTACATTTTATAGCAGATACAATGTGCGTTGCTAAAATAAAATTCAACACACTCCAAAGCTTTATGAAAATATTTAATAATGATGAACACTTTGGAGCCCTAGAAAATAATCTTTTATATTTCTTCATAAAATTTGCTTCACTGTGTTAAATCAGCAAACACGTGAAGCTACCAACCCATGAGAAATTGATCTTCAGTACTTTAATGTAATTAGTGCCTAATTCCCTCTCTAGTTTCCCTGGATCTGCTTAAGTTTTGAAACCAATTCAAAGCAATGTTTTAATTATTACAACATGGAGCTTAATGGGAGTTCCTTAGCATCACAGTACAAACACCTAACAAATCCCTTTCACCCCAACCTTCTGATGTCTGTATTTAATTTTCAACTTTCCCAAAGCCAGGCCTGCATTTACCACAGAGCCATGAAGCAAGATAATCACTGTTACCCATGAACAAAGAGGCTGGACTGCCACTCTGTGTCTCAGGAGAAAGAAATCAAATCTTCCTTCAGAGCGTTGGGAGGTAGCAGCCGCTAGATGCTCACTAAGGATATATAATAAATTTTCTCAGCACATGAGCTAGCTTGCATTCCACATGAGAGCCTACTGCATTTATTTAGAAAGTAACGAGTACAGCACAAGGGTTTTTGCAAATGGAGAAC
>NW_008471705.1:0-1111 GCF_000622305.1 Nannospalax galili | reverse complement strand
AGAGCTTCATTTTCTAGAGGAGTCAAGAAGGTATGAGGCTAACTTGTTTTCATCTATAAAGCCGACCTTCAGGAAACTGAGGCAAGAGGATTGTGAGTTGTAGGCTGCCCTGGGCTTCTTAGTGAGATCCTATCTCAAAAACAAACAAAAACCCCAAACTTAAGCTCCCCAAAAGTGGTTAGAAGAAGGAGAAAAGATTGCATGTAAATAGCCTGTAAAACTACACAGAGTGAAAATGCCTTCATTTGACAAATAGAGTTTAATTTTTTTTCTAGATGCTGCTATGATAAGATTTTTTCATTGTGTTTACTTTTTTCTTAAGCTGCATATATCCAATGCAGAGCAGCACAAAGTGGGCCAGCAAGATGGCTCAGCCAGTACCTGCCACTAACCCTGACCACCCGAGTTTCATCTCTAGGACCCCTGAAAGTTGCCTTCGGAATTACACATGTAGGCCATGGTTCAGAGTTAAGATACTTTGATAATTTGTGTGCAAACATGGCCTTTCCTAGTCAATACTTTGTGTACTAGAAGAATTTGTGTGTTTTTGCTGTTTGGAGAGTGTTTTGTGTATCTCTGGGAGAGCTGGTGGGCAGCTGATTTTTATGTTGAGTCCTCTATCCCTTACTTATCTTTTATTTGATTGCTATAACCATTATTGAGATAAGGATATTGAGATCTCTAATTGCTGTGTAGAAATGTCTGTTTTTTCCTTCAGTTCTGTTTTTGTTTTATTCTTTTTCTTTGTTCCTGTACGTGACAAATCATTTCTCTATTGTGGCTTTTAAGATTCCCTCTTTTGACCTCAAAGGATTTTTTAAAATTAAACAATTATTTTACTTATCTTTATTTTATATGTATGAGTGTATTGCTTGCATGTATTTAAGTGCACCTGTGTTATGCAGTGCCCACAAAGATCAGAAGAGGGCAACTGAGTCCATGGAACTGGAGTTATAGACAGTTGGTACCTACTATGTGGGTGCTGGGCCATGTGGTGCTGGGAACTGTACCTGGGTCCTCTGCAAGAGCACCCAGTGCTCTTAACTGCTGAGCCATCATCTCTCCATGCCCTAAAAGGCCGATTTTTTTTTAAAAGGTTTATATATATATA
>NW_008471704.1:0-1067 GCF_000622305.1 Nannospalax galili | reverse complement strand
GTGTGTGTGTGTGTGTGTGTGTGTGTGTGTGTGTGTGTGTGTGTTTACTACAATGGTCATTCTTTTTTCCTGTTGTCATGTATTGGTAACATGTCCATGACTTAACACAGTAGATGTTTAATTTTCACCCTGTAAGCAATGTATTACAATTCAGGGAAGAGTGTCACAGAGTCACGCAGTTCTTCAGGCTTCTGCCAGCTCTGCTAATGTTAGCTTCCACCATCCAAGGTTTCCCTTCATGTTGGTATCCCCAAGAGGATGAGGAAAGAGCCTGGGTGACCATGCATGGGAAAGCTTTGTAGCTAAGCCTCCAGGTGACATGCATCACTCTGATTCATATTCCATCAGCTGTTTCATGTGACTATTTCTAACCACACGAGCCTTTCAGAAACATTGTTCAGCTATATACCTAGAAGGAAGAGGAAAAAGGTAGGTGAACAGCCAGTGAGCCGCCAGTGGATTCCCATAAAATGAAAATATTTTGATTCCTTTATCTTTTAGATTCACTTAGAGGACTGTAAGGGGAAAGCTAAAGTCACAGGAAACTTGTAACCTTTAGTCTTGTGACCTGAGAAATCTGGTTTTTGTCAGAACACTTAGAAAAACCAAGCTAGCACTCAGAGATAAACCCTAAACTGAGCTTACAAGGCTGCTGAGTAAAGACAGTACGTCTTCTCAGTCATTAGTGCATTCCAAGACAGGCGTATGGCTGGATATGCATGCCTTTGTGACTAGCCCTTTACTTCTTCATGGCAAACTGCTATGGTCTGAATGTTAACGTCCCCTCAAAGTTCATCTGTTAGAATCCTAACCCCCAAGGTTAATCATATTAGGAGGTGGAGATTTGGGGGAGTGATTAGGTCATGAGTATTCTGTCCTCAAAATTGGGATTAGTACCCTTATAAAAAGATAGACACAGAGGTAGTTTACTCCTTTACTATGTGAGGACCCAGCAAGAAAACATTTTAAGTCAACTAAGAAATGAACCTTACTGGACAGAAAATCTGTCATTGCCCCAATTTTGAACTTCCTTACCTTTAAAACTGAAATAAATTTCTGCTCTTCAT
>NW_008471703.1:0-1112 GCF_000622305.1 Nannospalax galili | reverse complement strand
TGCCTACCTGCTGGGGCAGCTGGGAGAATCAGGTGACAGGAGGTATAACTGGCTGGGTAAGCAGCATGTCTGGCCCTGTACACAGGAGTCTGGTTGCTACCTGGTTCCCCAAGCTGGGCGAGCCTGCTCACTCATCTCCCCCAGGAAGAGCTGCTCACAGATTTGCAGAGCAGGGTGGAAATCCAGGAAGTGAACAAACCTCACAATAGGAAGTCTCTGTCAGACTCCCTGCCATAGGTGGCAGGGGCACAGCCCCAGCAGCTTGTGACAGGCAGAGCCAGGCTGGCCTATCACTACTCACACAGCCTCTCGGCCGTGGGGTGGAATGTTAAGCTCCGCACATGTTGACTGACGGTACTGTCAGAAGCTTCTTGTTCAGCCGTCAAAGGTTGGGTTTATGTTGGCTGTAGCAGGCTACACATCCCAGAAGTCCTGGGTCCAGGCGGAGCCCAGACTGAGCTCTTCACCCCCTCCCCCAGCTTTGGGCTTTGCCTGCCATGTTTTCTTTCCTCTTGCTTGTGGTACCAACTGAGGCTCAAGGGCATACCAAAGATGTATCAGATGAGAGCCAGCATGAGCTGCTAGACCCCGTCCCTACCTCACAGGTCCTGGGGGGGGAGGGGTCAGTGAGACGACAAACACCGGGTTCCTGGATGAACTGGTTAGCTTGGGTAGCTCTAACAAAATGCCACAGATTGGGACTTAAGCATAAGTATGTTCACATACTTCTGGAGGCTGGAAGTTCTGCCACAAGCTGCTGTGGTACTGGGTAAGGGTCTCACTTATGTGACCTATAAAATGGGAACAACCTCCGATCTGCCTACCTCACCTGTCTCTTGTAGAGAGATCAAAGGTAGTTTCTGTGCCCAAGCAGGTTGTCAGCTGCAGCAAGTGAAGGTTGTTAAAGATGTTGAATTGTCATCAAGATCATTCCAAGGGAATGTACCCTGGGCTTTTTAGCCACTGGAGCAAAGATTAAAAATCAGGGCCAGCAAGATGGCTCAGCAGGTAAAAGCACTTGCTGAGTGCTTTTAATGACCTGAATTCAATTCCTAGAATCTATGAAGGAGAGAACTTATTCCTGAAAATTGTCCTCTGATCTCCATGTTAAT
>NW_008471702.1:0-1111 GCF_000622305.1 Nannospalax galili | reverse complement strand
TAATGAGTTCCAGGACAGCAGGGGCTACAGGGAGACCCTGACCCAAAAAGACCAAAAAACCCAAAAAAACTGTTTTTTTGTAATAGCCAGGTGTGGGAACTGTGATCAAGTTAAATAAATGGTGACATGAAGAGATTTTGATTTTAAACTATGTTCCAAACAGGGTGACATGATACACGCACATAAATATATTCCCCTCAGTGAAACATGGCGGGGTGTTCTCCTATCGAACACCATGGATGGGTCTAGAGGCTCTGAGACGACTTGGCTTCCAGAATGCGAGGTCAGTGGCTGCCTGCCCAGTCTGGGACCCTGCTTCGAGGTAACCCAGCTTACACTGGGCATGATCATGATCTGTACACTTAAATAAAGGCTCTTGAAGCTCATTTTCCCTCACTTCCCTTAGTCACTCAATAACGCTAAGAAGGAAGGAGTAGAAGTTGTCACTGTCTGTTTTCTGCTGGATGGCTTCTTTGTCCTCCTGGATTTGTTTTTGGAAGCTAATTAGTCACAGCTCATGATGGCTAGTGTAAACAGTTGATCCTTGGCTTGATGTTCGTTGACTTTTTAATTTCCAACTAGGCAGTGGTATGAAGTGACACATTAAATAGACACCGTACTTCCAATATTTACTTATTTCTATTTTTAAATTTTATGGGTATATTTTGCCTGCATGCATGTATTGTACCAGGGCCCACAGAAGCTAGAAGAGAATGTAGATCTCCTGGAACTAGACTTACAGATGGTTGTTAGGCACCACGTGGGTGCTGGGGAATCGAACCCAAGTCCTGTGCAAGAGCATCCAGTGTGTTTAACCACTGAGCCATCCCTTCAGCCTGTACTTCAGATTTTGAATTTCAAAATTTCTTGTGTCAGAAATGATCAGTGTTATATGCCTTTGCCATGTGGGCTACAACCCCATGCCAGCCACGTGGACACAAGAGCAAACCATCCACAGTCTACAGGGTTCTGCGCTGCTAAGCTTTGATGCTCCTTAGACGAAATCATTAAATCCAGTTTTTGATGTACTGTATTTTCAGTTTACATGATGCGCTTATCAGGAAATAACCGCATTGTGGGATGAGGAGCATGTGAATCTTTTAAACTTGGT
>NW_008471701.1:0-1111 GCF_000622305.1 Nannospalax galili | reverse complement strand
ACTGCTTTCACCAGCTCCAGAAACCATCTGTAAGCATGACACACAGAAATTCCCTACTGCCCTGTTGCCTTTCATGTCTTCCCATTCAGAGGATGTCTTTGGTGGGTCTGCATCAGATTCCAGGGACCTGCTGCCACCCCTCCCTTTGTTGTGTCCACCCCTCTCCTGCACATGCTCTTTCCACTCTTGGGCTATCTCCAGTGCTGCCCCTCACAGGGACCCTGCACTCCTTGCCCTCTCACAGTACAGTTGGGTTGCTTGGGCACATTATCCTCCCTCCTCATGTTGCATGTACCCTGAACTAGGGGTACCAGGGTCTCTGATTCAGACCACCTGTGTAGCAGGCTAAATGGGCTTCACTTTGAGTCTGCTGGGCTGAGGTGCTGGAGCCCATGTTGCTCTGTGGCCTGCAGTCATGGGCACAGTGTGGCCACCGCTGAGAGCCTATGGGGTGTGGGTCCTTCAGAGAGGTAGCCACTGTGGCTTCAGGTACAGCTCTGGGGTCTGGGCTGCTTAGCCAGCAGAGAACAGGCCATCTGGGACAGGAAGGAGTGGTACGGGAATGTGCTGGTTGAAGAGCTGACAGCAGTCAGGTGGCTGGTCAGTGGAGGTTATACTTCAGCCTCTGTTGCCCTGGGGAGTAGGGTGCCTTCGAAAGGAAAATAGATGCAGAGAGGCTGAAGCAGGGGGATTGCTGTCCAAGGCCAGCCTGGGCTACATAATGATACCCCATCTCAAATAAACAAAGAACCAAACTCATTACCACCCCACCACAGCCAAACACTAAAAGGATCAACAAAGAAAGAGAAGAAAGAGAGGAAAGGGGAATGGAAGGGGAAGGGGACAGGGCTGAGGAACAGAGAAAACAGCTTGGGGCAGATTTCTGAGCCAATCAAGGATACTGGGGCAAGGCATGGAAATGTTACTCTTTCATTAGGCTTGGAGCGATAGGGAACAGCATGGTGGCATCATAGCCGAAAGAAAAGTTATGGAAGAATGCTAAAGAGCGACTAATAACATAGCAAAATTATTTTTCTAGTTTATGTATTATTTTATTTTTTGTGCATAGGAGTGTATTGTCTGCATGTATATAGGTGCATCATGTCATGCA
>NW_008471700.1:0-1111 GCF_000622305.1 Nannospalax galili | reverse complement strand
ACCATGTCTAGGCTGAATCTAGCCTGTGCAAGACAATAGGCCCAGGGAATGGGAACAGAGAGGTTTGGGTCAGCTGCAAGCACATCAACAGGCCACTAGTTGCCATGAGAACAGATCACCATGTGCTTGGTTGTTCCTGCTAACAGCAGATTTGTGGTTTCTGTACTATATGCTTGGCTTGCTTTTACAAAGTAGGAATTGGTAGGGGGCTCTCTACCCCTAAGCTATGAAAACGCTTGTAAACTTAAATACTCACCCTGGATATAGATTTTCTGTATGAAAGCCTCCCCTGTGCCTGCCAGGGAACTGTACTTGGGTTCTGACACTCTTTTGTAGTCGGTAGCAATTTAATAAAATATTTTCATTTGGCAAACTTTGAGCAATCTTCTCTTGTGAAACACCTCGCAACACTACCCCAACCTGAGCTACAACTTCTGTCCTAAGAGAATTATTTGTGATTGAGTTAGGAACTTTGATGTGATTAATGCATTAGAGTCTATAACTGTAAGCGAATTAGACGCACCTTGTCTTTAAACAGTGTATAAAATTTACTCTAACTTTGAATAGGACATTTTTGAGGCAGTCTTGTAGCTCAGGCTGACACTGACCTACCTACAGACGGTGACCTTGAATTTTCTTTGCTTGTGCCTCATCCAGAGTATTGAGGTTGTGCTGTGTGTGCCCAATTTTACGTAGTGTTGGAGATGGAACCCCGGAAATTGTAGATGGCAGGTAAGCGCTGAAACTGATGAGCTACATCCACAGCATGAGCGATTCATGTCAATAGTTACATTTACTGTCTATTTCAAAAGATGAACAAACATATATTAACCAGATGTGCTTCCATGGTCCTCTCATCCTGTTTGCAAGTGCCAGTCACAGCCCTCCTAAATTGCTTCAATTCATTTTAATGTCTTGACTTTGATATTGTCACTGTTAGCTTTAGAAAGCGAAGAACTGTGATCACCATTCTCTAAACAAAGTCAAACATACTACTTAAGGCTCTGTCTTAACCTCTCACGTATGCATACATGTACCTTTTAACAATAAAGCAAATTGTTTTTAATATTCTAAGCATTGGGTATCTCATTTTAAAGTAGACCTGTTAGGC
>NW_008471699.1:0-1111 GCF_000622305.1 Nannospalax galili | reverse complement strand
CCTCCCCCCCTTTCTTTCTCCCTTTCCTCCTTCCCTCCCTTTCCTCCTGCCCTCTTTTCCCTCCCTCCCTTTCTTCCCTCTCTCTCCCCTTCCTCTTCCTCCTCTCCTTCCCTCCCCTGCCTCTTTCCCTCTTCTCTCTTTTTCTATACTAGGGATTTGCTTAGGTCCTAAACCTTGCACATTGTTAGTAACCACTCTACCAGTGAGCTGTCTCCCAGTTCCAGAACTATTTCTTAAATTAGAAACAATTTCTCAGCGATTCTTCTCTATTAGAAAGCTTGCCTTAGCTTGACATCCTGAAACTATCAAAGGAAATGTCAGACATAGGTAAATGTCAAAATGTGCCTGAGTAAGTAGCTATAGAGGCTCAGCTGTATTGACATGAATATCCACAAAGATGTACAGTGGTAGAATCAAACAGTAAACCAAGGACAATGCAGTAAACCTTTTAATTCCAGGTTGATGGTGCTTGAGGTGTGGAGACTAGGTTAGTGTGTGCCTCAGTGAGGAGACACCAAAGACTAATAGCCACCACATCGAGGAGACACCTAAGAGTAATAGCCACCACATCTCCGTTTTACTAAGGAGAAGGGTATTTTGTTTTGGTTTGTTTTTTTCTGATTAGCCTAAGAGAACTTCTTGACATGTAGTATTTAAAATTAGGTTTTCCAGGTGTCCTTTTGAGTTATTGCCTAACTTTATGCCTTAACCATCTGTGTCTGTCTGACTTTAAGAATGGTATTTCTCTTGTTTCTGGAAAATTAGCATCTGTTACATCAGGCAGCTGTTGGTTCTTGTTTGTTCCTGTTATGTCTTTTACTCAGTGAACACTTGTCTTCATTGCGCAGACCAGATCAATATTCCAATCCTAAATGCTCTTTTAGCACAAAGGCTATTGCAAGATTTATAAGGCTGAGACGAGGTCTGGAGTGCACTATAGAGTAACTCTGAGCCACTGCCTCCGCTGTGAGGGCTCAGCAGCCTTTCCCAGCACGGTCAGAACAGAGCAGAGGTTGATGGGTGTGCCACATTTTCTAAGTAGGACCATGAGCCCAGAAAGTCACCTAATATTTTTTCTAGTTCAGCTTTGGTTTTTGTTGATTTTTTTTTT
>NW_008471698.1:0-1111 GCF_000622305.1 Nannospalax galili | reverse complement strand
CTGTGAGCATTTGCGCTCACATGGTGCACTTACACACATGCAGATAAAATACTCATACACATAGAATAAAAAGAGTTGCAATCTCAGTATGAATCTCCACTATAAAAATTATAACTAACATAGGCTGGGATCTTACCAGGAGTCACCACATGTTGTATGTGAATTATCTAACAAATCCTCATCAAAACTATTTTAATTATTATTGTATGTGTGATAAGATGTATATGTGGGTACACATACCACAGCCAACACGTGGAGGTCAGAGGACAACTTTGGGGAGTTGGTTCTCTCCTTCCACATTTACTTGAGGTCTGGGGATTGAACTCAGGTTGTCGGGCTTGTGTGATGAGTGTCTTTACCCACTGAGCCGTTTGACTGGCCACATGGGGATGGGATGCAGCTCTGTTTGTAGAGGGTTTAAGTACTGTGCATGAAGTTCTGGCTTTGGCCCCCAGCACAACATAAAAGTGGGCTTGGTGATCATGCTTGTAATCCTAGCACTTATGTGGTGAACACAGGAAGATTAGAAGTTCAAGGTCATCCTCAACTACGTAGTTTAAGGCCAGCCTGTGGTATGTAAGTCTCAGTCTCAAAAAACAAAGACAAGATGGGACTTGTTTGGCACATGCCTTTAATCCCAGCATTTGGAAGGCAGAGGCAGGCAGATTTCTGTGAGTTCCGGGTCAACCTGATCTATGTGGCTGGGGCTATATAGTGAGACCTTGTCTCAAACCAATGACAAACCAAAACCAAAAAGAAAAACAAAACCAGACCAAAATCTTGTAATAAACTCAGACCTCATGACCCAGAGGAAGGTAGAACTGTTTTGTTTTGTTAGATTTTTATGTGTCTGTGCATGTGCATGTTGGTATATGCATATGAATGCAGTGCCCATGGAGGCATCCCCTGGAACTGGAGTTACAGGTGGTGGTGAGCTGCTTGATGTGGGTGCGAGGAACTCTTAACTGCTGAGCCAGCTCTCCAACCCCAAAAGTAGAGCCTTTGCATGACAAGCTCAAGACACTGGATTCATGACTAGCACTAAAAAGAATAAAATAGATGAATATATGGAATACAGTGCTGTCTATTCTAGAAGAGAAAATAAAGGCAA
>NW_008471697.1:0-1111 GCF_000622305.1 Nannospalax galili | reverse complement strand
CCTCTTCTGGCTTTTTTGGGTCTTTCACAACATGGGTGCACTTACATCCATGCACCTGAACACATAAAATAAAAATTAATAGCAGGGTGGCGAGCAGTAGGGTAGGACACTCAACACTGACCTCTGCCTGCATGCGTGCACACACACAAAAGAGAGGAGGTCAGATAGGAAGTGATGTGGTAACACAAGAGGGTGCTGACTAGCTGGGAGGCAGCAGGTGTAAAGGGTGGACCTACTCTGGGCAAATGCAGAAACAGAGGAAGGGAATATTGCAGAATGCCTCAGTACAAAGTGAGGAGTAACTGCACACAGGTCAGCCCTGATTCCAAGGGGCCTGTGTTCAAGTTCTGTCTCTGTTTAGGAGCTGTATGGCCTTGGCCAAGTTACTATCGTCTCTGTGTCTGTTTGCAAAATTCAGGGCTAATATGGTAGTACTGGACCTCCTCAGGAGGGGAACATGAAGTCGACCACTTTTGGGTCTGTGGTACCAGGAACCAAGAAACATTGAACAGCCTGTGGCCTTGTACTGTGGACAGTGACACTGTGGTTATGTCTTGGGGACCCTATGTGATGTCACCGTCCACTGCCTCTGCACTGCACCACAGCAGGAGCAAGAGGCCCTGTGCCAGTTCACAGTAGGACCTTATCTGTGGGGTGCCCCTTTGAGCTCCAGGGTGAGCTCCATCTCCTCTAAGAGCTGCACCCAAAGGGCGACAGGCTTGGAGTGAGGAGCCAGCTGCTGAACGAACTCCCCGTTAAGGGCGGAAGCATCACGTTCACTGCCCAAAGTCACTCAATTCTCAGTCCACCCTTCAGACAGGCTTGCAGAGTGGTTCTGGGAGGCCCCTGGAGGGGACAGGTGCTGAGGGGTAACTCCTCTGGGGGTTTCCATGGAGCTCCCTGTAGGACCTGCACCCACCTTTTCTCCTGAGCCCTCTACCCCCACCCATTCCCTAGTGGTGGAGGCATAGCTCTGCCTCCCCTACCCTTTTTCCTATAATAGGGTCTCCTGCAGCCCAGGCTGGCCTCAAACTTACTATTCAGCCCAGTATCCTTGAACTTCTGATCCTCCTGCCTCTACCTCCTCAGTGCTGGTCTTACAGGAATATGT
>NW_008471696.1:0-1105 GCF_000622305.1 Nannospalax galili | reverse complement strand
AGGACAGCTGGGGCTACAGGGAGACCCTGTCTCAAAAAGACCAAAATAATATAAATCAAAAATAAATAAAAAAATAACTTCAAAGACTGGTTAATTTACAAAGTTTTGAAACACTAGTTAGCAAAACAGCAGGTTTTGTGTCAGTTTAGTGTCCCTACTTAGCACAAATTGGGATCTATAACACAGGTGACAGCCACACCAGTGTGGAGCTCAGAGCAGGTCCATGCGTCCAAGAGTCCCTTCAGACTCTTCTGTGTCCAGAGTTGTCAACTGGGGCAAGGATTGTCCAATAGAAGGCACCTCTCCATTATCATAGACGGAACTCTCCAAGTGTATTTTATTAAAATATATTCATTACTTTCAAGGCAAGTTTACTATGAAAACAACAAATTGTTCATTCTCTTTTTTATTTTATGTGTATGAGTGTTATGCCTGCATGTGCGTAAGTGCACTGTGTTGTGCAATGCCCTTGGACAGAAGAGGATGCAAGATCCTTTGGAACTGGAGTTACGGAGGACTGTTAGTCACCATATGCATGCTGGGATTCGAACCCAGGTCTTCTGTAAGAACAGCCAATGCTCTTAACCACTGAGCCATTGCTCCAGCCCTCATTCTCTTAATATAATTCTTTGGATACAAGTATGCTAATGCCTAAACTTTTATTTATTCTTTTTTTAAAAAAGATTAAAGTTATGGAAGTGAATATTTTGCTGTCATTTTCAGTAGTGCTGAAATCACTGTTGCTAGCTCTCTAAGCTCTCCACCACCATACTCCATTTATAGAAATAAGGGGCAGAAAATTTGAATATGATCATTTATGCAGAGACAAGGTCTTGGAGGATAAAAGGAGACAACAGAGTCACATGAAATGATGTTACAAGTAGTCAAAGGACAAAGTGTAGCTCATCACCATGTGTACTTGGATCCTTTGTGACATACTTTTAACATTTATTTTACAGTTTGAGTATCTGTATATTCAGACACAAATATAAGCCATACATGTCAATAGACCAATTCTTGGAAAATTTTAAAAAATGGGAGAGGGGGGTTGAAGCAGGGTCTCCCTGTAGCCCCAGCTGGCCTGGAACACACTATGTAGATCAGG
>NW_008471695.1:0-1111 GCF_000622305.1 Nannospalax galili | reverse complement strand
AAAAAAACAAAAACAAAAACAAAAACAAAACAAAAGAAACAACCTGAAAAGGGACAGTAGGAAATAGATGTTACCCGAGGGAGGAAAAAAGGGTGGGAGTAATTGAGTAATAGGCAGGGAGAAGAGGAGGGAGGGACGTGCAAGGGACCATGGTGTGGGGGAGGGAGGAAGGTCAGGAGAGGAAAGATGACAGGAATCAGGATGTTTTGCAGGGAAGGTGGGGATAATGGGGGCATTGTGACAAGGGAGGGAGGGAGAAAGGGTGGGAAGAGGGAAGCTGGATGGAAGCAAAAAGAGTGGAGATGAGTGAATCTTGGGGGACTAGGAAGTCTAAAGGGAAAAGTAATGCCCTAGAAACCCTATGAGAAATATGCAGTGTCTGAACATTAATGCATATGTATACTTGGCAGGAAATGCAGTGTCAGAGAGAAGAGCCCTCCCTTAAAGTGACAAGCATGCTGTATAGCACTCATCAAGCATTCTTTTTGCAACAGACAGAGGTTACTGCAGAGTTGCACATCTGATCAGGCACAGAGAATAGTTCATTCAGCAATTGAATCTCTACAACTAAGGCTCAGGGAACACAACAGAATAAGGAGTAGAGAGAGGGCTAATGCACCCTCAACTCTCACCAACACATCAGAGTGTGAGAAACACAGAAGGACACAACTGGCCAGGTTTTGGAGAATAAGAAACTGTAGAGTGTTGAATGGAACTTCTATATGGAACCTCACCCACCCATGGCTCAAGGGCCATTGTTGAAGAGGAGACAGAAAGATTGTAAGAACAAGGGTTGATTCTTGAAGATAGGGAGGTGAAGGCTTCCAGGGCACTGGAGGCTTATTCATATGAATCTGTGGCAGCGATGGCATGGAGCGTGGGCTCCATCTTGGCTTAATTAAACAAGGGCCCAAAGCAGAGGTGAGAAATAGATGGCGGGCTAGCACTAGATTGAGAACTATTAGATACAGATTGCTGCTGGATGAGGAAGAGTATGACCTACATATGACCACTGAATGGGCTGACTAATCTCCAGCACACGCATTTACACTGAAGAACATTTGGATACAAACACCTGAAAGAATAGGACTCAGCATGTATTGCAGAGTGC
>NW_008471694.1:0-1111 GCF_000622305.1 Nannospalax galili | reverse complement strand
AGGGCCTCAAAGACCATGTGCAGTTACTATGCCAACATCACAGCTATACCTAAACAAACAGCCTGGCTATTAACTTTGTTTTTAAGAGTGGGCCCAAGCTCAGAGGACAACTATTCCTCCAGATGTCTCCTAGATGTGCTGCTGAGCTAGGCTGCACCCATACTTCTTTTATTCAAAATTGTTTCTCTAGCATCAATTTGGAGAACTTCAAACTTGAATCCACCATTATCAGACAATCTTACCCTCTGATCCCTAGGCCTAAAATATCTCAAATACACAATGGCAAGCATTCTTCTCAAATTTTGTTGTTTCCAATGAGGTTATGAATGTGAATGTGCTGCGTTCAGCACTTACTTGCTAATTCAAGCACACCCACCTTCATTCACTATGTGGATTGAAGGACAAATTAGGGTTCTGAGGGATCAAGGTCATAATCCCAAGTCACAAGAGCACATGGTTCAGCTAGCTTGTTTATATTATAAACAGTATCTTTTTGGATGCAAAGTTAAGTAAAAGCCATTAGTCCAGATTCTGTCCATTTTATAAATCATTCCTACAGCTGTGCTTATAAGGAGAATGGGAAATGAGAATGATGGTATAGATTTCACCGCCTACCTTGTGCCAGAGGCTGTTCTTTGTGTTTTTACATAACACTTCTAAATAGTCCTAACAACTCAGATATTATTTTGCCAACAGAGAAGTTAAGTTTCAGAAAGTTGAAATGACTCATCTAAGATCACTCAACTTTCAAGGGTTTGAGCCAAGATTCAAATTCCAGTATTGCTACTCTATCTTTAATTGAGATTATTTCCACAATCAATCCATAGTTGGGTGTTTGTGAAATCTGGTTTATTTGTCTGTGCAGTCCGCTTCCCTGGGCATCATTGTACCGGTGGCAGTGGCAAGCTGCAGCACCAGCCATAGTCTTCCATATTTTGCTTTATTTTGATGATCTTGCTGGCAATATCCAAGGTTTCCTGGAGGACTAGCAATTTCCCTTCAACCTCCTCCTTTTTCAAATTACTTTGAGTCTCATTTTGTCTTCCCCTACATCACCACCCTCTTAAATCAGGGGCTCTCAAGAAATGCACTTTAATGCTCCAGGTAATAA
>NW_008471693.1:0-1111 GCF_000622305.1 Nannospalax galili | reverse complement strand
CTGCTGAGCCATCTCTCCAGCTCCAGCTAGTAATTTTCTTATGGTGAGGTAGGCATGGTTTGAGACAGGGTCTCACTATGTAACTCAGGCTGGCCATGAACTCACCATTCTCCTGCTTTGGGCTCCTGAGTGTGGACATTATAGGCATGTATCACATGCCTGAATTAACTAGTCATTTTCTACCCAGTACTATAGACACTTACCCTAAGCATCAGGCACATGAGGATGCAGGTGAGCCTAAGGTACAGACAGTGCTCTCTCACTGAGAACCACACGCAGAGAACCAATGACCTTACAGGGGGCTGAGACAGCCATTTTCCTCTTTCCTCCCCCTTTGCCATTAGTCTCAGTCAATTAACCTCAGATGCACTTGTTCTGGGTGTTTTTCCCTCCAGCTGTTTCTTTCTGCCATTCCCCATGGTTGAAGGCTCCACCCTTTCCCTTTCCCTGGGTCAGTGCTAACTCAGGCAGAAAGGTGGGGTGCCCTTTCCCCACTCGGCCAGCCTGTCCTCTATCCACACACTCCAGTCATTTTCCTAGAAGAGTTTGTCACAGTCTGACCAACAGGTGACATTTTTGCTGTCTTATGACTCATCTTCCTAGTGAGAATCAAGAATCAAGCCAGGGTTGGTGATAAGTGCCTGTACTCCCAGCACTTGGGAGGCTAAGGCAGGAGGACTGCAGTTCAAAGCTAGCCTGGGCTACATAGTAAGCTGTAGGCCAGACTAGGCTATATAGCAAAATCACCTCTACAACACAGAGGCAAACTGATCTCTGTGAGTTTGAGGCCAGCTTGGCCAACACAGCAAGTTCCAGGACAGCCAGGGCTACACAGTAAGAACCTGCCTCAAAAAATTAAATAAATAAATAAATAAATAAAATAAAATAAACTATAAAGTACTCCCCAAACCTTGTATCATTACAGCAGTTTTTGGTTTCCCCCTCCTCCGTGCTGGGGACCAAACCCAGATCCTTGAGACTGTTAGATACAAGTACTCTACACTGAGCTAAATCCTCAACCCCACAGTAGCTTTTGGAAGGGCAAGATTGCTTTTCACATCCTAGGTGGAATTAAACTTGTTAAAAGCACAGGGCTGGGGATGCAGCTCAG
>NW_008471692.1:0-1111 GCF_000622305.1 Nannospalax galili | reverse complement strand
GGAGGAGGAGGAGGAGGAGGAGGAGGAGGAGGAATAAATAACAACCAAAAATGAGCCTTCAGAGTTTCCACCTGCAAAACTGAGCATTTTATTAAGAAATATGAACGATTTCTTTCTACAAAGCAAGGAAGAAAAATAACAGTGATGAAAGGAGAGAGTCTGCATTAAATGTCATGATTCGTGTGCACGATTCTGTAAATTACCAGAAGAAAACTTACTCCAAATAAATTAAAAACAGTGATGTCAAAGTCTGGGATTTGGTCCAGAGCAGCTCACCTAAGGGAATCAACTCCCAGGTGACAGAAGAATACAGGTCTCAAGAAATGCAGCAGCACATTCCATCAGGTCTATGATATGGGTGGGATTAAAATGGTAAGCAAAGTAAAACAATATCTGAATAAAATAAGACAATATAGTGGCATGTGAGGACCCAAGTCCATCCTCCTTAGAAAGTGAAGACTGGCATGTTTCAATTTTCACCTACCATATCAGAGACATTTTTGAGATGGTTGGTCATGGATTTATTGGATTAGTCTGAAGTAAAGCAACCATCGGAGGACAGAATGGAGAGCTGGCTATACTATATAGATGATACACATGTAAAGAGTTAATGTGGGCCAGGCCTGATGGTACAGGCCTTTATCCCAGGACTCTGGTGGTAGCAACATGTGGATCTCTGTGAGATCCAGGTCAGCCTGGTCTACATAGTGATTTTAAGGTCAGAAAAGTTTACAAATTCAAAATAGCAAACATTTTGAGAAAGAAAAGCTATATGGCCCAGGCCCTTGGATGTACTTACCTGAAAAGAAGCCATCTCTCTCCTCCTGTGAGTTTCCTTTAGAGGAAGTTTATATAATCATTCACTTTCCTTTGAGAAACTTCCTTTCAGTTCACTGAAAATCCACTTCACCTGTCAACATAACAAGAGGAAGAATCACCTCAGAAAACAAAACAGGCCGTTCTCACTGTCTATCACAGTAGATGCACAGGAAGAAAGAGCTCAACATGGAGACCCCATAAAAGTTTCTGGTCTCCTGCCTTCGAGTGGCCATCCTGCCAACAAGACCAAGAATTCCTACTACATCATGGGAATGTAGCTGCCTCACCTCCT
>NW_008471691.1:0-1111 GCF_000622305.1 Nannospalax galili | reverse complement strand
AAGATTAGACTTGGGTCCTGAATCAGGAGAATGTTTCTAGTCTGAGTGCAGAGAGCATCAAGTTGCAGTGCTCAGGGTCTGATTTAGCAGGGTAGTCTGGATGTCTTAGGCAGGAAAATTAGGTGATTGACCTAGGACAAATACAGGGGTGGGGACAGCATAGGAAGGTTATAACTTGCTAGGAAGATTAGGTGTACTCACTAAGCAGGAGAATCTTGCAAGTCTGGTTGCAGGAGATCAAGAGGCAGTGAGCATTGTCTGGCTTTGGAAGCCTGTCTGGAGTTTTCTTGGGCGATTAGCAGGAGGGGTTTTAAGCCCAAGTTGGGATGGGGACAGAGTGGGGAGTGAGAATGTAGCTGATCAAAGTTCAAGGCAATTACAATGCAGTAAGTGGTTTGTGAGCTACCAGGGTAGTCGGGATGTCTCAGGCCAGAAGATCAGGAAGGAGGCTTAGGGCTGAGTCAGGGGTGAAGGATGCATGGGGAGGGTCTCACTAGCTAGGCAGATTTTGTGGGCACTGAAGCAGAAGAATATAGTCTGGGTTCAGGGAGGGTCAAGACACAGTGGGCAGTGTCTGATTTGCCTGGGTTGTCTGGAGGTCAAGAGATGAAGAACAGGAGGGAGGCCAGAAGTCAAGGCAAGGGTCAGGGAAGTGTGGAAAGTGTGTATCTAGCTAGGCAGAGTAGGTGTGTGTCTGAACCAGGATAATGAAAGTTGTCTAGTTGCAGGGGGATTAATTCACAGTGGGTGGGACCTGGGTTTGGAGGTAGTCCAGAGGTCTCAGATGGAAGAGCAGGAGTTGGCCTAGGCCTAAGGCTGGAATGGGGATAGCGTGGGGAGAGAGCAACAATGGAAATATTTTCTTTAATTATTTATTTAACAACCACATGATTATAAGAAGCATTTCATTACAGCATTAGTATGTTCAATAACAATTTCCAGAGCAAAGATGTAAATATTTTGGTTCTCAGTTGAATTAATAGTTATGCAATATCGAACTCAGTATAGACCCTATGACATAAAATTGAATGAGGTTTTAGCCTCTAAAAATGATCTTTATTTCATTTTAAAATATACTCTTTCATACAGACTCATTTTTAATGCTACTAAC
>NW_008471690.1:0-1111 GCF_000622305.1 Nannospalax galili | reverse complement strand
CATCACAATGCCCTAATGTGTGATCACAATGCTCCAATATGTCATCACAGCAAATGTGATGTCACACTGCTCAGTGAGACCTCACAATGTCCAAATGTGTTATAAGAATGCTCAATGTGCCATCATAATTCTCAATGTGCACTCACAATGCTCAAATGTGCCATCAAAATGCCCCAATGTTTTATCACAATGCTCCAATATGTCTTTACAATCCTCAGTATGCCATAACAGTGCAGCAATGTGTCATCATAGTGCTCCGAAGTGTCATCACCCTGCTCTAACGTGCTATTGCAATGTCTCATGTCACATCACAGTGCTCCTATGTGCCATCACAATGCCCCAGTGTACCATCAAATGATCAGATATGAATTCACAATGCACCATTGTGCCATTACATGGTTCAGTGTGCCATCACAATGCAGCATTGTGTCATCACAATGCTCCTTTGTGTCATCACCATTCTCAATGTGCCATCACAATGCTTCAGTATGTCTTCAAAATGCTCCATTTTGACATCACAATCCTCATTGTGATATAACAATGGACCAATGAGTCATCACAATGTTCAGTGTTCCTTTACAATGCCCCGAAGTGTCATCACAATGCTCCAATTTGACATTACAATGCACCAATATGTCATCACAACACACCAATATGACAGCACAGTGCTCAGTGTGCCTTCACAGTGCCCCAGTGTGTAATTACAATGTTCAATATGCCATCACTCTCTTCAATGTGTCATCATAATGCTCAAATGTGCCATCCAAATGCTCAGTGTGCCATACAGTGCACCAATGTGTCATAACAACACCCTATATGCCATGACAATGCCACAGTGTACCACAACAATATTCAATATGCCATCACAATGGTCCAATATGTAATAATGTTTTAATGTGCCTCAAATTCCCATTGCACCATCACAATGCCCCAATGTTTCATCACAATGATCCAATATGACTTCACAATCCTCCACTGTACATCACGATATAAACCAATATTTTTTTACAATTCTCGACTATGCCATCACCATGCTCAGTGTGCCATCAAAATGCATCAATGTGTCATCACAATGCTCAAATGTGTCAGCACCATCTGCAATGTGCTATCA
>NW_008471689.1:0-1102 GCF_000622305.1 Nannospalax galili | reverse complement strand
TGATAACAGTGCCAGGTACAGTCTTTGTCTTGTGAAGCAGGTCTTAAATTCAATCAGAAAGCGGTTGATTACTCCCATAACATTCATCATTCATGCCACTTTACACCAGGGAGGAAGGGAGAGAGGGAGGAAGGGAGGGAGAGAGGGAGAGAGGGACAGAGGGAGAGGGAGAGATTGAAATTAAATGGACCCTGTGATGGGGGACAGTTCCCCTACCAGACACCACAGGCTAGCAAATAAAAAGCCTAATGCCAGGAATAGGCTCCCTCTTCTGGAGTTGTTGACTAGGAAATTCCCATCAACCTTCAACGCTGGCTATTGCCATGGCTCTTGTTGCCCTTCAGAACATCTTGGGAAGACCCATTTATGAAGACACTAGATGTGTAAGTCATAGAACAAACATGGAGAATTCAAGTTGATACTGTCCTTGAGGTCTCATCTCTACTGGCTAGCTTCTTTCATAGTTCTGGAAGGTGTTATGCATGCTACCAGAAGCAGAACCCTAGAGGCAGGAGCTGAAGCAGAGACCATGGAGGAACTCTGCTTATGGACTTGCTTCCCTGGCTTGCTCAGCTACTTTTCTTATATAGTCCAGGCTCATCTGTTCAGTGGTGGCACCACCCACAGTGGGCTGGGCTCTCCCACATCAGCCAGCAATCAAGAAAATGCCCCACAGACATGGTCATGGGACAGTCTGATGGAGGTAAATTCTTGGTTGAAGTTCCCTCTTTCCAGATTACTCTAGTTTGTATCAAGTTGACAGAAACTAACCAGCACAGACACCTTCCAGATTTCCTACCTCTGCCTCTCTCCATCATGACTAGAGATGACTGGGACTCACTGGTTGCTTCAGTCATAGCTTAAATGAACACTGGCTGGACTGCTCTCCATCTTGAAAGTGTCTCCTCCTCGGTCTGATACTGTTCTCTTGAGTCTCCATGACCCTCCATCCACACTGACAGCCTCCCACGAACGACCATAAGCTCCCTCTTTGACCTTTTTCCACTCACTCTGCACAATCCCTGGGAAATCACATCCACCAATGGCTACAGCCACCTTCTACACTACACACACACACACACACACACACACACACACACAC
>NW_008471688.1:0-1110 GCF_000622305.1 Nannospalax galili | reverse complement strand
GAACAGAGGCTGCTTTCAGTGGGCATCCCTTCCTCCTCCCCAGAAAGGTGAACCCTGTCCAGTTTTCTTCATTTTTTTTTTGGAAACTACTCAACATTTTAAAAACAAGGACAGCAGCTTCTTCACTATCCTCATGATCAGTATTATAGACTCATTATCCATTAATAAAGTCACTGTCAATGAGTGGGGCAGAGCAAAGGAGAGAGGCTTGCGGTGAGTTCTTCCTCAGCTGCTTGATGCGTTGTCCCACTGCTCAGCCCTAGCGTCCACTGGCTGACTGTTAGGTTCTTTAATAATGAATTGGGAAGCAAGACAGACATCTAGTTGAGAATGGAGCAATTTCTCACCCTTGTTGTAGAAACATGACTCACGTTAAGGAGACCTGCTCCGTGGTTATAGAGCCATGTGAAACTGAGATGGAGACTTCAGTAACTAACTGTCCAGTAAGAAGGGTGTCTCTCATATACTCATGTGTAAGCAAGCCTTTGAATATGCATATCAAGGTTACGGATTCTTAATATTACACATAGAATAAAGTAAATCCAGCAGGTAAGCAGGAATATTTTAGAATTCTCCACCTATTCCCTAGCTGACACCAAAGATTAATGGCTACCTTAGAAGGCAGTGGTTGGGATGTCTAGCTAGTTACACAGACTTCATGTTTCTGCTCAAATTCCAGAGTGTGGGAATTGCTATACCAGGCTGTCTATGCTGGTTCATATAGCTTGTATGACTGAGCAATGTCAGCGAATCTGTGTACTACTTGGGAGGTTTAGGGAATATTTTCTTAGTTTCTCCTTAGTTGGTAACTCTCATGAGATGTTAGTCATGATGCAGATGCGATCATCTGATAGCCATGGATGAAAATGCTGACCTGGTCCTGGGTTTGTAACTGCAAGCAATGTAGATCTTCCTGTACAATGCTCTAGGCTGTTGGAAGAACTTGACAAGAGTCAAGTGTCATATATGCTATGCTAGAAGAAGTAAGGACACTAAACCTATTGGCTAAAGATTAAAAAATGTGGGGCTGGAGAGATGGCTCAGCATTTAAAAGCACTCACTGTTCTTGCAGAAGACTGGGATTCAAATCCCAGCACCCACATGGCAGCT
>NW_008471687.1:0-1053 GCF_000622305.1 Nannospalax galili | reverse complement strand
AGCAGGAGGCCCCCTGCTGAGAAGGGGAGTCCTTCCATATGGCGCCTAGCCTCTTAGAGCTATCTGGACATGGAAGACTACAACCCTAGCAGCAGGGTTTCCCAACACCTGTAGATCAAGGTATTTGGGGTTTACCAGTGTGTATCTGCAGTCTTCCTTTAGAGGTATCTTCCTTGCCATCAATAAATTCTCCAATTTGGCCTTTGTGCCAGAATCCCAAAATCCCAGAAAGACCCCTGCTCACCAGCAGTGTCCCTGTTTACACCATCCTCTGAGGAGAGAAGGGCTAAGGCTTTTTTGGAGTGTGGGTATGCCTCTTAGACCTTCATTCCTTAATGGAAGGAGTGCTTCAGGGACTCTCTTCAGCTTGCTGTTCTGAAAGAGGTGTGTGAAGTCACATATTAAATCCCTTTGGGATCTCTCCTCTGTGCCAAGGAAATCTTAATATTGTAACCTTAGCAGATGCTGGCCATTTCTGAGTTCAAGCTACAGATACATAAGCTATTAGGGCCACTTCTAGCTGCTCAGAGGAAACCATTAACTCTAGGCTTTCCAGTAACTACCAGCATTAAGAAGTTGGGCCTGCTCTGGTTTTATATTCTGCCTTCCTGAATCCACTTAACGTTCTTCTGATACATGTTCGAGAAACCTTGCTTGTTTTCTAGGTGTCTGAGCTATTCTTGGGACACAGTGTACACTTGGCCCTCTGGAGCCTGCTGTGAATGGCCCTAGCAGCAGGTCTAGAGGTAGTGTGGGGTGGTGGTGGGTATGGAGAACGAGTTCCCCTTTCAAGGGACCTACCTCCAAGAAGATTATCTCAGGATTTCCAATTAAGGGAAGAGTCATCTTCTGTGACACTAGGGGTCAAACTGCTTCTAGTGATGGAGGCTCACAATGATGTGGGGTTTAAGATTGTGCCATCTAGGTCCAGTAAAGACCTCTGCTCCAGGTCTCATGGTCTGCCCCTTCCTGTCAATGCCCTGACTTTCCTAGGAGAGTGACAGATGAGGCTGCGAATTTAGCTACTTTTTTTTTTTTTTTTTTTTTTTTTTT
>NW_008471686.1:0-1111 GCF_000622305.1 Nannospalax galili | reverse complement strand
AGGGTAAGTGTAATAACCAACATCTGTAATAAAATCTTTAAAGTATGCCTTTTTTCTACAGGTATCAAATAGAGATTTAGTAAGAAAAATACTTTCTCTTCTTTCAGATCCAAGAAATTAGCAGAAATAATGACGAAGAAAATGACTATGAAGAAGATATTATGTCTTTTTCTACATTTGCGTCCTGTAAGTTTTCCTATATACCATGAATACATGTAATTTTTATAGTAGGGTATGTGAAACTGAAAACGTAAGACTAAATAGAAAGTGGAAAGATATTTAATTAATGAAATGACTTTATTTATAATGTCATAAGATGGTCCTACATTTGTTAATTTAAATTTATTTAAAATATGAAAATTTCATAGTCAAAATACTGATTTCCTACCCTGAAAAAAATACATGTCACTCTGCTATTCTTTTCTGAGTATTTGACAATTATGTTTTTCAAAGTATGATCACATATTTTGTGGACCTTAGTCTGTCAGTTCTAAAGTGGGATGTGTCTCCTCGTCCACATTCCATAAAGCCTGTTGGACAGTCTCTGCTCATTGACTTCTTCTTCATTATGCTTAGCATCATTCAACGTTGTGTTTCACTTCTCTGATTGTTTACAGTATGTCCCCTTCATCTAAAACATATGTGCTAAGGGGTTTGTTTAGTTCCTCTCCTTAGGGTTTGTAGCTGTACTTAATCATTGCCCAGTTACACACTATTGACCACAAGTTTTTCAAATGGCAGGCTGTGGTGGAAATCAAATCAAATTCCATGCAATGCTTAACTAGTATATTCTTGTAACATCATTTAAACATTATCATGACATAAACATAAATGCTGAATACATTAATGAATTAATTCACCAGGTTTTAGGTTGCGTATACCTTTTATGATAATGAAGTTTGTAATAAAGGCCATCATTGATATTGACCACATGTCTGCCATAATAGTCCAGCCTCTAAAGAATTGCCTATAATTAGAGAAATTATTACAGTTATTATCAAGAAAAACTTCATCTCAACAGTTGGAAGTGAGAGCTCTCTCATGTGAAATTACATGATTGGGCTCAACCTTCAGATCTTCACTGGGTGGGTTCACAGATACAGCACCCAAG
>NW_008471685.1:0-1111 GCF_000622305.1 Nannospalax galili | reverse complement strand
TTTTTTTCCTCAAATGATATTTGCATAAGCCATAATTAAGTTTTTGGAGTCTTATTTTAAAAAAATCTATTGAAAGAAATAAAGTAGCTAAGGAAACATTATAAATTGGAAGAGCTAATCACAGGAAAACGAGAATAGCTCCGAAACTGTAAAGTCAAGATTTACTTATATTTCCTGAATATTATGACTATTATTTTAAGACCTATTTATATGAAGATATATTGTTGCTTTCTAATGTGCTCTTTTATTCTAAGCAATCTTTAGCAACTAAAATCTTGTAACTTGATATCATAATGAAGCCATTGAACTCTTAAATTGAAGCTGGTTCCTTCTAAAATGCATTTTCAAATATCTGGAGATGAAAAAAACTTTTCTTCTAAGATGGAAATTTTTAATTGTTTAGGGAAGTGGAAGCTCTTTTGGATCTGAAATACCAATGTGAAATGTCCTTTAACAATAGAAATCTTTTGAAAACATGGAAATTTCATCATTATTATTTTAACTCTACCATTAATTTTCTGTTTCATACAAAACCAAACATTTCATTGTGCTCCTATTTCAGAGTCTATTTATTAAAGTCCTTGGAAATTTTATAAGCTCTTCAAGGAGGGAAATTGCATATTTCAAGCTGTGCTGGACAGGGGACTCATATCATTCATACCACACGTGGTTGATAAGGAAACGGCAAGATACACTGCACAGTTTGACAATATTTACTCCCCTCAATCCTCTGTGACTAGAATGGGTTTTATGTGCTGGGTCTTCCAAAGTTCACTGAATGACTGAAATAGAAAAGGGTTAGAGGTGGGGCTCCATGAGGTAGAAAATAAGCTATTTAAGTAACAAATCAAAACTGTGGAGGCTGAGGCAGGATGGTTGCCCTTGGAAACGGTCTCATCTAAGTCCTACGGACAAGGTATTTTCTCAGAACTTTGGACCAAAATTGCATTAGTGGCTTCTTTTCGAAGATGACAGTAATTTTCGACATTGTGTACAATCTAGTGATAAAATGACAGGAACTTTGAATTAAGTCTTTAGCATGCTCCTAAACTGAGCTTTTGTGTGTGGAGATGGGATAGGAACAGGCTGCAGATATCTCTTTTCGTTTTTT
>NW_008471684.1:0-1111 GCF_000622305.1 Nannospalax galili | reverse complement strand
ATAGAGATATATCCTTCATCTCCAGCACCTCCTGAGGCACATTCTTAGTATAAAAGATGCTGATTTTGATAGTAAATATTCAGCATTGCCTTCCAGACATTCCAAGCATGCAGAGAGAGTGCTGAAATATTTATTCATCAATGGTAAATCTTTGGTTAAGATCCACTGTGAATAATTTTTCCATTCTCACCTGCCACAAAACAGAGCCAACTATAGTGGCCAGACAAAGCCCTCCAGGAGGGACAGGACTGCAGACAGAAGGAAGTCAGGCGACCTAAACTGAAGCGCGCGGGGGTGGGGGTGGGGGGGCATAAGGATGTGCCGCACTGACAGATTCACTTGTAGGGGTGTCGAGTCATGCTCTCTTATCCTCATAGTAGATCTGTAAGGGATTCCGTGTCAGTAATACTCATCTAATGAGGAGACAGAGAGAGGCAGCCAGAGCCTGAGAGTTGGTAAACTGATCTCAGGCAAATTTTCCAAAGCCTCAGAGCTGATCATGAGGCTTTTAAGCTTGTGCTTTCAACTACTGCAGCAGCTGCCAGGCCCCAGTCCCATCTCTTTCTAGATGCACCGCATCTCCACCAAGCTGTGGGGAGGACGAGCTGTCCACTCTGCGACCCATTGCACACTAGTTTGCGCCTGCTGTTTTCTTGGTCTAAACTATAAACGAGGATTTTGCCCCAAAAGAGCTCAGAGAAAAGTGAGATTATGAAAACCGTCAAACACAAAAAGTTCAGAGCATGAAATATTTTGACACCAAATTTTGTCTCTATTATTTGCCGTTATAGCTTCCAACTGCATTTTGAGAAAGAAAAACACAAATAGCTAGAATTTTCCAAATTCGAGCTTTTGAACCATGTATTTACTGCAGGACTGAAATGCACGAAGCAAACAATGAAATCACCAGCAAAGAGAGAACTTCTAGCTCCGAAACTGGACTAAGTTACACAGATTAGCACAGGGACCACCACCAGCAGCAATATGAGTACAGAGGTTGGCCAAGGAGCATAGCAGGGAGGCCTCTCCGAGGTCTGGGCCCAGCTGCATGCTCATTACCTGCCTTGTAGACTGTGCTCTGATTTCCATTTGAAAATTCTGTCTATTGTAC
>NW_008471683.1:0-1111 GCF_000622305.1 Nannospalax galili | reverse complement strand
AAAAAATGATATTCAAATTCTTAATATTTTTTCTTTGAGTGGTTAGAGATTTATTGGATTTGGTTATAATGCATTAAGCTAAGAGCAAAGGGTTAAAAATCATTGTCACTATTCAGAAGTTTCTGAGTTCAGTTTTTTAACTCTGGCAGAATGGACTACAGAGAGCCATTCAATAGAAAGCTTGAAGCTTGGAGCAGAAGATTGATTCTGCTGGCCTGATGAGAATTTGGAGAGTGTGAAAGAGTCTTTATAAATCAGAAAAATCAATGAAAATGAAAGTTTAAAAATATGACATTTGGATAATGCCTTTAAATTTGAGAACAACTATCAAATTATTTTTATTAAGGTATGAATAACAATAAATCAATAGATGATGAAAATTAAGTTCACTTAACTTGTTCCTTTGTAAAACACAGTTAAAATATATACAATGTAGATTAGCAGTGCTTATACCAAACTCCAGAAAATTCTTATTTTGTACTGATTAACTTCATTGAATTTTCTTTTTCAGTGAGATTTATAAAGCTCTCCTCCATAAAGCCTCTTAGAATTGAAGTTGCTGCAACCCTTGAAAATATAGGCAAGCTGTCCAAAATTATGAATTATTATAGCACGAGAAGGTACTTCCCTTTGTTTCCTAGGAAGGAAGTGATGTTTTCACATAAAAATCTTGCGTGCATAAATCAACCGCGAATGGAAACTCTATCTTTGACTTATTTTGCTGGCTTGATAACCAGTTTTGTTTTTGGACTGAGGTACATCAGAGCTAACCCACAAAGGTCTCTCATAAAGTTCCCCTGGCTGTATGTGTATTTATAATAATTTTCAAAAACTACTTTGTATGCAAAACAGACCACTTGCATTCACGCAGGGAACTACTCTGCTACTAAAATTAACTTTCTTCTGCTTTTGTTGAACTGGCTCCTGCATTTTGCACACCTGATGTTGATGGTCAGTAGGTTCCTCTCCAGTGTACCCAAGTAACTTTTGTTCCCACTACATGAATGTTATGCTTAACAAGAGTCAGTTATGCTTGTTCTATTATCTGCTTATGTCTGATTTATATCTATCATCTATTTATCATCTATCTATCTATCATTTATCTATCATC
>NW_008471682.1:0-1111 GCF_000622305.1 Nannospalax galili | reverse complement strand
GCAGGCCTCATGCATATGACACCTGATCATCTGGGAGGTGCTTCAGGCCCTAACTGGGACCCAGCTTTGCCATGGTGAGGTTCCTGCTTTGTGTTTAACATGGTCTTGATTTCTCCGGTGAAACCGCAGTGGAGTTTTGTTCTTCTTCTTCCCTCACCCCAATGCACCTCCAGGCGCTCCTGAGGCAGCCCCCACCCTGGACAGCCAGTGCTTTCTCAGGGTTCTTTTGTATTAGTGAGGAGGACACCAGAGGCTGCAGCCTTTGCATTTTCCATGGAAGTTTCTCTGGGGTCCCACTAATTAGAGCCCAAGATGCCTTACCTCAGGCTGGGTGGTGTTGGTGTCCTTTGCCCGCTGAGCATCAGCTTGGCTCCAGCCCTCACAAATGTGTGGACTGGCAGCTTGTGGGGAGGCCGGCCAGCAGTGAAGTCTGAGAAGAAATAAAGGTCCAAGATGGTCAAAGGGAACAGGGCTGGCAAGGGGAGGATCCAGCAAGGGGCGGGGCGGGGCCAGTCGGAGGACAGACAACAGGAAAGGCGAGACTGGGCTTTGCACTGGATCAGGCGAGGGGCTGGAATGTGTAAACTAGGGCACGGACCGGGCTGATGTTGTGAGGATGCTTGTCCCAGGACCAGCGTTGGGGAGCGCAGAGGCACGGGAAGGGACGGTGGGAGGGACTGGACACGGCGAGGGGCGGGGCCTCCCGAGGGGCGGGCCAGGGCGAGGGGCGAGAGGAGGCGTGGCGTGAGATGGGTCCAGGGGTGGGACTGCTCCAGGGGTGAAACGGGGCTTGACACGGGCCGTGGCAAGGGGCAAATGGGAGGTGGAGCAACACTGGGCTAGGGGCGGAACTGGGGGAGGGACAGGATGAGGAAAGGACCTGGCGAGGGTCCCGGCTCCTCCTCTGAGTTAGGGCCCACCGGAGCTGAGGGCGAAGGCCATCGCTAGGCTGTGATGAGCTTTAGGGCTGGGGTCAGATCTTTGGGCCTGGCTGAGTGAACAGGCACAGCACTCGGAATCTGCACGGGGTCCACCCGGTGTTGCCTTGCGCGCTTGGGATGGAGACCCCACACTGAACCCGGATGAGGGAGCTGCTTATGAGCTGCTGCTG
>NW_008471681.1:0-1093 GCF_000622305.1 Nannospalax galili | reverse complement strand
TCTAAAATGATGAAATGAAAATGGCTGAGAATTTTTTTTTTTAATTTTCAACATCTATAGCCATCAAGAAAACGTAAAATTAAAACTATTTTGTCATCTCATCTTACCTCAGAATAGCTAAGATTTATATAACAATCAATGATAAGTGCTGGTGAGAATGTAGAGAAAGGGGAATACTTATTCACTGTATAAATGCAAGCTGATGTAGACAAATTGATATAATTATGAAGGTTCCTCAAAAAGGCAGAAATATATCTAACACGTTATACAGGTTTAACTACTCTGTTAAATGCACAAAGTAATTTATATCCTACCACAGAATTCCTATCCTACTACCTGTTCACCTCTGTTCATTGCAGCTCTATTCACAATAGCTGGGAAATGTAAACAGCCTAAATGTCCACCAACTGTTGAATGGATAATGAGAGTATTTCACTTTAACACGATGGAATATTATTCAACTGGTAAGAAATGCAAAATTATGAAATAAGTAAATGGATAAAAGTGGAAACAATCACCCTGAATGAGATGAACCAATCCAAGAAAAACAAATGTTGCATGTGCAACAAGTTTTAGTCTTTAGATAGATGTATTTCAATTGTAGGATCCATAGAATTTAGGAAACTAATATAATATAGGGGCCGTGTGTGGTTGGGTTCATGGGAAAGGACATAGAATTCACTGTTATAAAGTGGGCAAGGGGAGTAATGGAACATGGAAAGTTAAATGGGGTGGGGACTGGGAAGGCAGGACAGAGGAGAGAGCAACACAGGCATAACTAACACTAAAGGCCTGTCTGATTGAGTTGGCATGGGTCCTGTGCTAGATGTCACCATTGCTGCAAGTTTACATACACAGCCTTCCACTGACCTAAAGGCCTCTGCTTCCCTTTGTTCATGGACCAACCTTGGCTCTTAAAATCTTTCCACCCCTTCTTCTGCAATGGTCCCAGAGCCATGGGGGAGAAGTTTGTGTGAAATCAAGTTCACTTCTGGAACACCCATGCTGTGCAATCTCAGCTTTCAGGCCCTCTGGAATGTACGCTGCAATTCTCTCTCTCTCTCTCTCTCTCTCTCTCTCTCTCTCTCTCTCT
>NW_008471680.1:0-1105 GCF_000622305.1 Nannospalax galili | reverse complement strand
ATGTAGACCAGGCTGGCCTTGAACTCACAGAGATCCACCAACCTCCACTGGGATTAAAGGTGTGCACCACCACGCCTGGCTACACAATAATTATCTTAACTGTGTAGAACTGTATCGAAACTATAACCTGAATTCCAAGAAACTACTTTGACCAGGCTTTAAGACTTTTGTTTCAGGGCTGGAGAGATGGCTCAGCAGTTAAGAGCATTTGCTGCTCGTCCAGAGGATGAGCTCTGTTTCCGGCACCCATGTCCGGCAGCTCACAACTACCTGTAACTCCAGGTCCAGGGGATCTGAAGCCTTCTTCTGGCCTCTGTGGGTGTGGGCATGCATATGCGGGCACACACAGAGAGACAGACAGAAAGACATATGCACACATGTAAATAATTAACTGTTTAAAACATTTCTTGTTAATACATAACACAGCAGCACAGGTTCTTCACAGGGATAATTCTTTTGAACTGGTAAAACAGACATCTTCTAGATACATACCCACAACTCTCTTTAGCTTCCAGATGGCCTGGCAGATATCCTTTGCAGCAGCAATTTGAGCCTTCTCTCCAAGAAGGCCTCCTATGGTAGCTCGAAGGACAAATGAAACACAACGGCGACAGCAGACAGCATCGGTCTGAGTCTGGGTGGCTTTAGGATGTGACTGGGACACAAGGCTTAGGGTATGAGAAAAAAAGACAGCAAAATTTTTCTCCAGCCAAGCTCCTCCTAATGTTGAAACAAATACCACATAAGCCTAAAAAGAGAGGAGTTTAATTTTCAAAATTAAATCATTTCAGTTGCAAATTAATATTTCTTGACCAAATACTATGCATGATTTTCTCTACACGTGGTATTCTGTTCTCACGTGTGGTAAGTTGATACCCTAGCGTGGCACTGCTTAAGTACGACACGGAAGCACACAGCTTTCCGATGCAGATTTCGTCTCTGCTGCACCGTCTCCACTTTGGTCAGAGTCTGCAGACGTTCAGCAGAGACAGCACCAGGTAACTTGTGGTGTCTGTGGCTTCTCTGACCAAAGGCTTTAAGCTATTTAGCATTCTGAATAAGCAAACTTAATTCAAACATATGAACACGTTTTAAGAATTAGCCA
>NW_008471679.1:0-1110 GCF_000622305.1 Nannospalax galili | reverse complement strand
TGGGTGTCACAGATCTGAATTCATGTCCTCATGCTACTGCAGCAGGCACTTTACTGACGGAGCCTTCTTGCCACCCTTTATTATGTAACTTTAAATGAAATATTTAAATGGAGAGGTTCAGGAGAGATGGGGCCTAGGAACAGAGGAACTCGGGTCTGTAGGAGAGATGGGGATGAGGAACAGAGGAATGCAGGTCTGGAGGAGAGTTGGGGGTGAGGAAGAGAGGAATGCAGGTTTGGAGGACAGTGGCTAGGAACAGAGAAATGCATGTCTGGAGGAGGTCTTGTGTCAGGGGTACTTTAAAGGATATTTTAAAATATATTTATTATTTTTATTTTATGTGTATGAGTGTATTGCCAACATGTGTATAAGTGCACCCATGTCATGCAATGACCATGGAGGTCAGAAGAGGGCATCAGCTACCCTAGAACTGGAGATATGAATGGTTGCTAGCTACCATTTGGGCGCTGGGAATCGAACCCAGTCCTCTGCATGGGTAGTCAGTGCTCTTAACAGCTGAATCATCTCTCCAGCCCCATCCTCCCTGACCTCAGAGCCCATGTCTTTAACTCTTAGGACTCTGTAACATGCCCGACCCTGTGCTCACACTGATGTAGTCTGCATCCCTTGACACTTGTGATAGTCCCCCATTTCCTGTTACACCAGCAGCATTCTTTTTCTTGCCTCCAGGATGGCCTGCAAGAGTCCTCCTTCCATGACCGAGTGCTTGACTTGGGAGTGCAGTCTGCACATAGACATGCTAGAGTTATACTGCATGGAGAGAAGACTTCATGCCTAAAGCATACAATTTACAATGAGAAAATAATAAAGTATTAATCTTAATATCTGAAAAAATCCAACAATCAAAGACAACAAAAAAAACAAAAAAAAAAGAAAGAAAAACAAATGGGAAATATTTGTTAGAGATGGGAAATCCACCTCTGTTCTACAGGTGGTGCTGTGCAGAACACCACAGGCCATTCTAAAACTTTCTGACAATATGTCAACCTCAGGCAGAGAAGAAACGTGGTCTGTTTCCTCTCATTTGTAAATAACAGGTAGAGCAACTTCTATGGAAAACAGTGTGGGGAACACTTAAAAAACTAAAAA
>NW_008471678.1:0-1094 GCF_000622305.1 Nannospalax galili | reverse complement strand
GAGAGAGAGAGAGAGAGAGAGAGAGAGAGAGAGAGAGAGAGAACATACATACACACACACACACTACAGGGGTGTGCGGCCTGAGTTCTTCAGACTGTATGTTCTGGCCATTTAGAGTGACTGGTGTCTTAAAGGGACAGGTCTGTGATTAACTACAAAGTACACTAGCACGCCCTGTATTACCTTCAAGTTGCTCTTCCATAGTAAATGTCGTTATTCCTCTATTCTACAAATAAATAAACCAAGGCTCTGAGAAGTAAAGTGAACTTACCAAGAACACACTGTTATGAACTGCTAAGCAGGGATGCTAACGATAGACTGGGGATTCCCAAGACTGTGAGCTTCCCCTTTTACCAAGAGACACACAGCTGGCTGTCCTACAAAGATTCACAAATGTTTGTTTGGATGACCAATGATGTTTATAAGTGAGTTAGAGCACATATCCTGTGTGCATCCCACTGTTAGCTCCTCCTAACTACTTGGAGGCCTGTAGCCATCCTCAAGGTTCCTGATGAGGTGGAATACCCTGCTTTGGGGTCAAATACAGGGACCTCCTGTATTAGCTCAAGGTCTTTTGGCCGTAGTTGCGAAGGTTCGGAGACTGTATGGCATGTATATTGCATTTTCTAGTTAAATTTCTGGTGTTAGTAGTTCTGACTATTGTGTACCCTAAAGGAAGAATGTAGACTTGTACTCCCCTCCCCCCAAAAAGGTTCAGATTCTCTGAACTTCCCGACTGTCTGAATTCTGAAAACATTAAAGTTTATTTCCTTTGGCACCCTACAAACCAAAATGGGGAAGAATGCTGAAACAAACCATTATTTTATGAGTGGCAGTCAGTTGGATCAGTGTGT
Source organism: Nannospalax galili (assembly GCF_000622305.1). NCBI lineage: Eukaryota > Metazoa > Chordata > Mammalia > Rodentia > Spalacidae > Nannospalax > Nannospalax galili. The sequence continues at coordinate 240 of NW_008471678.1, read as the reverse complement.
GTATAGCCTCAGCCAAAGTCTGGCCATGATAAGGCTGAAAACTGCTTTGTCTCAGGAGAAGGCAGGGAAGAAAGCTGGTTTCCTTTGGGTCCCTGAGAGGGAAGAGTGGGGGACTCTCTTCAGAATTGTTCCTCAGTGAGTGGAGGCTTTTCTAAAGAGGCAGCAGAGGAGGTCTGGAGAAGTCAGGTCATGAAAGCCAACCATCAAGAAGAAAGGAGGATGGAGGGAGGAGGAAAAGGA
>NW_008471677.1:0-1110 GCF_000622305.1 Nannospalax galili | reverse complement strand
CACAGTACACAGCACTGAGGGGACACAGACACAGTACACAGCACTGAGGTGGTAATATAGTCACAGTACACAAAACTGAGATGGCATAGTCACAGTACACAGCACTGAGGTGACACAGTCACAGTACACAGCACCAAGGTGACACAGCTGCAGTACACAGCACTGAGGGGACATAGTCACAGCACACAGCACTGAGGAGATACAGTTCCACTACACAGCACTGAAGGGGCACAGTCACAGTACACAGCACTGGGGTGATACAGTACACAGTACTGGGGTGACACAGTCACCCCCTTAGCCATGGTAGCACTTTCAACTGTGTCAGTTACCCACAATCTGAAAACACCAAATGAAAAGGTGCAGAAATAAGTCATTTGTACATGATAACGTACACACCTGCTGAGCAGCAGATTTAAGTCTCACACCATCCTGTCCTGCCCACCGTTTTACAGTGTGTTCACACTGCTGCACCACCCTCTCACTAGGCACTTGGCAGCCTCCTCGTTATCAGAATAACTGTGAGAATGCTACCACACTGCTGTTCAAGTAATCCCCAGTTTACTGAATAACGGCCCAAGTACACGTGTAGCGTTTGCCGACAATTTTAGTCAAGTACATCGTTAGGACTTTCTATTGCTCTTAGTATCGTTAACATCTTTATACATTTCTCCTGTGTGGAAGCTGGTCTTTCATGGAGCCTGCATTAGGATGAAGGTGTGCCCCTTTGCCTTGGTTAAATGTTTGAAATGAATTCTTTTAGAAGAGTCAGATTTTAAGTATGACAGTATTCTAGGGCTTAGGATTGGACTCAAGGAGTCTAGAAGATACTGAAAAGCAAATGTTATTCTTGAGACCCCACGTTCAAAAGTCAAGAAAACCCACAAGGAAACTCCATACCCAGGAGCCCTGAGCTCTCACAGTTGAGAAGATTGGCTGCTAAAGTACAGTATCTTTTTGCCCTCACCTTACAAGCTCACCATGAATTACTTATATTTGTTTCCAAACCTGTTTATGTCAATTACAATAAAAAAATTACATAAGGCAGTGAAACATTCTAGTGAAAACAGCTTGTTGTCACTACTGTAGCTGAATATGCAGGAAACATTTTTT
>NW_008471676.1:0-1110 GCF_000622305.1 Nannospalax galili | reverse complement strand
TTCCTTCCACTTCAGGTTTTGCATCCAGGCGAGGCTGTGCCTGTGCTGAGCTTCAGTATCAGCTCCTGTGGAACCAAAAACACTGCAACAATCATATTCTTTAGGCAAGAACAGAAAAATATGTCAACTTGCTAGAATGCAAGGATGATGGAGCATTTCGATTAGCGATCTTTTATTTAGAATGCCCAGATAATCTTCTGTTTTTGTTGTGCTGATTTTTGTTTTCTTGAGAGACAAGGTCTCATGAAACCCAGGCTGACCTTAAACTTATTATGTAGCTGAGGTTAACTTTGAATTCCTCGTCCTTTTGCCCTCCATTTCTCAGTATGTGCCACCATCCTCGCCCAGATCTTTTTAAAATAACAGCTTGATGGAACTACAGTAATTCTATATCATAAAAGCCATCTTTAAAAGTGAACATTGTAGTGGCTTGGGGATACTCAGACATGTGCAGTCACCACCACAATCTAATTTGAGAACATTTTTATTACCCAGGCCTCTAAACTATATTCCAGCCATTTCTCCCCAATTCTCCTTTCCTAGCCTCCACTAACCACTAACCTGCTTTTTACCTCTAGGATTTGCTTGTCTGAGCATTTCATACAAAAGGAATCAGATGACACGTTGGTGTTTTGCATCTGGTTCTTTTATCGAAGTTGTTAAGCTGCATCCACAGTGTGGCAGTGGCAGGCCTCATGCCTTCTATGGTAGGACACTATTTCATTGTGTGGCTATTATTTATTTTGTATATTCACTCATCAGTTGATGGACGTTTGGCTATTGTGAATAATGCTGCTCTGGAAGCAGGTGTATAGCTTTATGTGGACATGTGTTTTTAATTCTCTTATCTACTTAGGTGTGGAACTGGTGTCTAATTTTTAGAAGAACCAGAAAAGTGTTTTTCAAAATGAGAACGCCATCCATATGCCTCCTGCCAGCAGTGTGAGGGTCCCAGTTTCTCCACGCCCTTCACAAGCATGTATTGTCATCTGCCCTTCCCATCAGCTTAGTGGGTTGGAGGGGGTGTCTCACAGTGACAGTGTTGGGCATCTTTTCGTGAGCTTATTGGTCATCTGTATACCTTCTCTGGATAAATGTGTACTCAAATGA
>NW_008471675.1:0-1096 GCF_000622305.1 Nannospalax galili | reverse complement strand
GAGAGAGAGAGAGAGAGAGAGAGAGAGAGAGAGAGAGAGAGAATTTAGGGAGACCGGATGTGAGAGAAGGTAGGATGGGTAAGGCAGCAGAGGAAAGGCTAAGACATAGGGCCAGTAGTGCAGAGTGGACTGGTCATTAGACCACTGTGCTGAGGTTGGAGGAGTCCTCTGAGTGCATGAGCTGCACTGGGGCCTGCTTGAGGGGGGGACGGGTCTTGTCTTGGTTCTGCCACACGTAGTGGATCAGATAAGCCGCCACCAGTGTCAGCCAGCCCCCCATGGTGACTAGCAGGGCCACATCAGTGTTCCTTCGGGTCCCACCCCACCCTGTCCCACACAGCTCTTCCTCCCTGGCCAGAAGAAGGAACTCTTGCCCCACAAGGTCTGGCCGGGCTCCGGGGCCACACACAATGCCTGTCCCAGTGCCTGGAGCCAGCCTCACCTGTCTGAGCACTTCCTGGAGGGCACAGTCACAGCGCCATGGGTTGGCAGACAGGTTCACTTGGATCTGCAGCCCTACAAAGGCCGCCATTGGTACAGATGCTAGCTGGTTGGCAGAGAGGTCAAGGTGGCGCAGAGTGTCCTCCAGGCCCTGGAAAGCAGCCCCAGAGAGGCGGACAAGGAGGTTATGAGACAGGTCCAACTCTTCCAGGACAGGCAGGTGCTGGAAGGCACCAGCTGGCACTGATTCCAGCTGGTTGGCATCCAAGTAGAGCTTGCGGGTGTCGTTGGGGATGCCAGAGGGCAAGGCACTCAGGCCTGCCTGGCTGCAGCGGAAGGTCTGTTCACCGGCTTCTTCTGCTATGTAGCACCCCTGGGGCAGTGCCTGGGGGCTGGGCACAGAACTCCCTATGCCTGTCACCAGCAGGAGGGGCAGGAGGCAAGCAGCTGAGGGGAGCATGGTCATGGATAAACATAGTCCTGGAGAGGAGGAGGATCTGAGGAAGAAAAGACTCCATGAGGGAAGAGCAAAAGAGAATTAATTCCATGTCCCACTGAAGTACTCTCCTGCTGGGGTTCCTTTGGCAGACTCTCTGGGCCAGGGCCTCTCCTTTGGTGGGGGGCTTTCTTAGCCCTAGGTCTCTCTCTCTTTTTT
>NW_008471674.1:0-1110 GCF_000622305.1 Nannospalax galili | reverse complement strand
CGAGTGGTACTTGGTGATCATGTGATTCTTATGTCTGTTTAAACAAGCAAACAAACAAAATGAAGGGAGCATGTCTCCCGGCTTCAGGGTGATCCACACACCAGGAAAAAACAAAGCACGGAGGGGAAAATAAGAGCTGCCTAGAGGCTGACTTAAGGGAGGGCACAACTTGATCCAGCTGGGAAGGAGGGAAGTGGGGAAAGAAGGAGGATGTGGAACACACAGGCAGCGCAAAAGACAATGACGGAAGAACAATCATGGGGTATGTTGGATTTTATTAGTCTAAGGGATCCAAGATTACTTAGCCAAGGAAAAGCAAAGATTGCATTAGTGAGTTGACTTATACCCCAAATCTCCAAGCAGAATTTTTTAAAGTCTACTCCCAAATTCAAATCTTGAGATCATGCTATCAACCAAACAGTCACATGGAACAAGAGACTAGGGATGCATAATACTGGGGCTTGAGAGGAGACAGAGTGGTCCTGGTTCTCCTCCCTGAAGCTGGTCCTGGCCTCCCTCCTGAAAGACAGAACAGAGAGCTACACTCTCATGAACAAGCTTAGAATACACAATGATCTCCCAGTTCTCTGTCTTGGGTTTGACTGGTTGAGGAACAGCTGGACATCTGGTCCCCAATGCTGGAAAAAGTGAGGGGGTGAGGAGATCTGAGAGTTCCCTGTCATCCGACCTAGGCTAAGGGTAGGTAGGACATATCTTACTGTTTTCTGGTTCCGTGCCTTTTTCATCCACTGTATCCTTTTCCTGGAATTTCTCTGATCAGCCACAACTATGAATCATTCAAAACTCAGCCCAGGGGTTGCTCAGTCCACAGTCGCCTGGCAGATAAGCACAGGGTACTAGGGCCACATTTACTTATTGGACCATCAACATCCATTTTCTTACCCGAGACCCACCAAATCAGGGTGCTTCTTAAGAAAGGGAACCTTCCCTCCTTTTCTTTTTCAGTTCAGGACCAGGGCTGTTGCTCAAAGAATGAACATGGAAAGGGAAGAGAAGGGAAGGAAGAGTGCTTTCCAGCAATGGGCAGTGCTACTCCAGATCATGGCAAGCTCCCTGCCAGTTGCTGTAGGCAGGCATCTTGTGCATCTG
>NW_008471673.1:0-1110 GCF_000622305.1 Nannospalax galili | reverse complement strand
GCCCCAAGAACCATTATTAGTTCATGGCCAGATTTGCAATAGGCATGTATTTCCTCTCATGAAGTTGGCCTTAAATCCAATACAATGTCAGTTGGTTAGCCCAGTAATATATGTGCCACTGTTACACCCATGGTCTTATCTTGCCATGTTGGTCCTTATTATAGTTCACAGGAACCACATTGCATAAGATGGTGATGATACTTCCCCCAAGTAGCCTACATGTTTTTGTTTTTTTTTTTTCCCCCAAGCAGCCTACATGGTATTCACCACCAACACCTTCCAGTACTATGTGGGCTAACCATTTCCAAATATACCAAACACATTGGTCACTGGATATGGAAAACACCAATCTGTACTGACTACATTTTACATTTTTCTTTTCCTTCCCAAACTAAATTCTAATTAGCAGACGTGAATACCATATTTAAAGCTTGAGTTTTTCTCATTACTATACCTTTATTGTTTTTGATGTCTCTTTCACAAACACTTTTTCCTCAGTTACATCTAGAAAGGACATGCACCATTTTCCATTATGATGGCAAGTATGGTCACCTAATTATTTAAACTCCACAAATACTGCATTTTTCAGTAATGTTGACATCTGTAAACACTGAGAATCAACTTCGTTTATCCACTATTTAACATTATTATGTCTTCAAACTGTTGATCTACCATGATAAACTACGACCTAGCTGATAGTGATTGTAATTACAGCTTTTGCTTCTGTGTCATGTTGACTTTTTCAGAAGCAAATGTCTTTAAGGTCCTCAGTAAGGATTTCTTGAGTGAAGCAAGCCCAGTAGCCTTCAGGACTGGGAGTTTCAGTGACCCCTGACTACTACCATCCCTTACTTATGGTTTCATTTTCTGTTTTTCTATCTCTGTAACTCTCATCTCTCATTCACTCTCTTAATAAATTCCCATATCAACTGTCTTCTGATCATTGATTTCACATATTTGAGTCATTGAAATGTTTCTCGTTTGATTTCTCCTCCTTTATCTCACTTTGAATTGTTTTTTACACCACCAATGATATAAAACAGATATTACCAAATCACAGAATGTGGGAGACAGGCTTGAGCCTAGGTGAAACTCTTATTGACAGACATA
>NW_008471672.1:0-1110 GCF_000622305.1 Nannospalax galili | reverse complement strand
TAAAGAAAAAGAGGTCATGAATCTGAAAGGTAGTTGGGAGGGGGCACAGGGAGAGTTGAAGAGGGAGATGTAGGGATGGATGTAAATACAGTACTTGTGCATGAAATTCTCAAGAAATTAAAATTAATTATGAGAAGCTTCAAAATGATTGTGCTTGCCACTTAGGTAGCAATGGTCACCAATATAAACAGGAATATCAACTCCAGTCTTTGAGGTAGAACCTCAGAGTTGTTGGACTACAACCAGATCACAGTGTTGATCAAATAGCAGTATAGGACGTGCCTATGTATGGGAAACAAAAGAGCTTAAAGACATAGAGATCAAGCACAGGCAAAGGAGTACCGCAGAGGGCAGGGGAGTCTGGGGCACCATGGGTACCACTACTCTAAAGGACAAGTATTGCTGGAGATGCACAGGACTGCTCTCCAGGCAAAAATGAAAGTGATGGTGGTAGAAAGCAATCCCCAGTGGTCTCTATATTTAGCACTAGAAAAGGGCTACATTCTTCTCTGCTCCATGTAAACCTTGGAATTCTTGGGGAATTTATTTAAGTGGAGAGCTTCAAAAGAAAGTATATAAGAAACAGCTCAAGCCTAAAAAAAAAAACCCAAACAACAAATGTCTCATATTTGAATAGGTTTTCTGGTTAAATAACGAAGAATACAGAATGGACAAAGAAGAGAACAGAGAAGAAATCTGACATAGAAAAGTCAGTAGTACCATTTTACTAATTTTATTTTTTTAACTACATCTTATTTTTACTCCCTAACATCCATCCCTTCAGCAATGCAAGCCAGATCCTCTGGCCACAGGAGTACCATTGAGAATGGACAGTTCAGTTTAGTGTGAGGTGAGCCATTTTAGAACTCCAGAGTCTAGAGAACTGAGCAACATTTCTGTTCTGAGTGTTAAGACATGGGCAGAGGTAAGAGGATACCCTTCCAGGATGTAATTAAAATACTTGTGGGACCGTGGGTGTCTGATCAAACTTCTTACATAAACAGGATCTACATGAGAGAACACTTTCAAAGGTTGAATGTGAAACTTTGGTAGAGATAGAGCAGAAGGTGGGCAGCCAGCCAAGCAGTCACAGGGGACTGAAATTGATGG
>NW_008471671.1:0-1109 GCF_000622305.1 Nannospalax galili | reverse complement strand
GTGTGTGTGTGTGTGTAGGTGTGTGTGTGTGTGTATACGCAGGTGCCCTTGGAGGCCAGAGACATTGGATCTCCTGGAGCTGGATTTACAGTTGATTGTGAGCCACCCAGTGTGGGCATTGGGAACTGAACTCAGGTCCCTGCAAGAGCAGCAAGTGCTCTTAACTGCTGAGCCATCTCTCTACACCCCCATAATAGTCTTATTTGTGATGTTTTCCAGGAAGGGAATATAATTTCTATGCACAGTTTCTGAATATGAGAGCTTCCATTTAGCTATTTTTAAAAAAATTTTTAAATGTGTATTAGTGTATTGCCTGCATGGATCTAGATGCACTCCTGTCATACAATGCCCGCGGAGGTCAGAAAAGGGTGTCAGGTTCCCCTGGAACTGGTGTTATGGACAACTGTTAGCCACCATGTGGATGCTGGGAATCGAACCCAGATCCTCTGCAAGAGCAACCAGTGCTCTTAAATGCTGAGTCATCTCTCCTTTAAAACTTTGACTCAGAAAGAGAAATCATATCCAACTGAGTGAGGGGCTCTTTTCCTTTCCCATCTCTCCTTAGTTTCCTGTTTTCCTTTTTCTCTGTCTCGCCTTCACATGCTATTCTCCCTATGTCTCCCTTGTGTCCAAATGTTTCTTTACAAAAGATGCCAGTCATACTAGAGTAGGAGCTCACACAACTTGTATGGCCTTGTCATAACTAATTTCACCTGCAGTAGCCCTATTCCTAAATAAAGCTGTATTCTGAGGTCCTGAGGGCTGGGAATTCAATGCTTGGATTTGAAGAGGGATATAACTCATAAGAAAAAGCAATACAAAGTAACATATACAATATTTACTACATTTTCATAAATACAAAAGACTGCACTCACCATAAACAATTAAAATCCAACATGTCCTACCTTGTAAGATTTAGAGACAAATTTATCTCTAGTTTTTAAATATATTTTATTATTTTTATTTTATGTGTATGAGGGTATTGCCTGGATGTGAGTGCACCTGTGTCCTGCAATGCCACGGAGGTCAGAAGAAGGCTTCAGATTACCCTGAACTGGAGTTAAGGACGGTTCGTAGCCGCCATGTCGGTGCTGGGAATCAAACCCTGG
>NW_008471670.1:0-1110 GCF_000622305.1 Nannospalax galili | reverse complement strand
ACCCACATGGCAGCTAACAACCATCTGTAACTCCAGTTTCAGGGGAATCCAATGCCTTCGTTCTGACCTCTTCAGGCACTGCATGACATGGGTACACTTACACACCTGCAGGCGAGACACTTATACACATAAAAAATAATAAATAAAATATTTTAACTATTTGAAAAAATAAATGTCCTTTCTTCCCAGATTCTGCTCTTATCCAATATGTGTACAAAGTTAAAAATTATACTGTAGACTACTACTATCAGGAAACTAGAACAAGACTGTGGCTGAGAACTTCAGTTTGAACAGCCAGAGACAGAGGTTAAAATGCTTGTGTTATATTACACAGCCTTGGCCTTGAGTGCCCAGTAGGTCATAGGAGCGTCAACAGGCAAAGGACCGTGAAGCCTTTCAGAACAAAACAGTGGAGCAATGTGGAGAGGGGACAGGAGAGGTAGCAGAGGTGAGAGGAGAAGGATGTCATTGTGGTGAAGAGGGACTTAAACAGCTTGGAGGCAAGCAATAGGACTGAAGAAATCTGATTAAAACAGAGTAACCTAAGGAGGCTGCAAAACTCAGCAGTTTGATTTCCAGAGTCTAAGCAGAGAATGCAGTTGACTGAAATAACATGCATTCTCCCCTGCTGATGTCTCTCTGGGATCCTGCCAAAGCTCTATTCTGCAGAATCAGAAACTAAATAAATAGACTCATTTATTCAGATCTATTCCCTGGAGTTTCCTACCCAGAATGGTGTCAAACCCGCCCAGGGTCTCTGAAGTTTCTGGGCATTTGGCACTAGCCAGCATGTCCACACCCTGAACGTCTGCTTCTGAACAGGAAGTATTTGTTCTTCACGTATAAGTGGTTTGCATAACAGAGGCACCCAATAAGCCGTCTTATGAATATCCCCAGACCAGGTACCACAGCAGGGGTAAGAACTCAGAGGGGAACAAGAGACTCATCATTTGCAAGTCCAGAGCTAAGCATTGACTAAAGAGCAACTATCCTCACAATCCACACTCCTTTCCATGATCATCAATAAATGTTCTCCAAAATCCTCTGTGAATATTTGCCCAGCTGTGGCACTCAGAGCCCTCTGTGTGTGTCCAGAATCATGTTTGAACT
>NW_008471669.1:0-1110 GCF_000622305.1 Nannospalax galili | reverse complement strand
AAAGGAGCTTGTCTCCAACTTCCATTCTTTCCTCTCCACCCACCTACTCATTCACAGATCCATCACCCAATTCTCCAGCCGTCCACTCACCCATCCACCTGTCTACACATGTACCTGTCCTTCCACTTTCCATTCATGTATCCACAAAGCTACCTTCCCATCCTTCCAGCCAGCCAGCCACCCACTCACTTTCTATCTATCTACTTTCCTATCCATTCATTAACCCACCTACTTGCCTACCTATCCATACACCCACCTGCTTTTCCATGCATCGGTCTATCCCTGACATATACAGGTATCTATTAATGATGATCACGATGCAGCCTCCATACTTGGCAAGAGAAATAGAAACAGCTTCTGCCTGAAGATAGTTCACTGTCCAGAAAGTAGACATCAGTGCAGACAAATGTAAGACCATTGTTATGAAGGAAAGGCCATGATGCTATACAAACCTGCACTGGGAGACTAAATTGGCAGGGAGGCAAGGAAGGCTCTGATCCAGCTGAGCTCTACAAGATGAAGAATGGACCAAATAAAAGTAGAAAGGGAGATCTCAGAGTTCACAGAACAAGGGGCTGGGTGTAGAACACGGGAGCAGAAGATCAGTCCAGGGAAGGCTGGGGGATAAGGGCAGGCCATTAGTTCAAAAATATCTTGAAAAGTTTGAGTATACTTTTCCCTGAAAAGAATCAAAGTATTTTATGGAGGAAATAAATGGTAGAATATAGTTTGAAAAGATGGATTGAAGGAGGATCAAGAGGTGGAAAAACCACATAGGAACCTGGAATAACTGGTTTTTCTAGAATGTTTTATTTTAAATGTGGTATTGAGATTTTTTTAGAACAAATATTTTTTAAATATTTTATTTTATTATTTTTTATTTGTTTTATGTGTATGAGTGTATTGTCTTCATGTATGTAAATGCACTCGTGTCGTGCAATGCCCACAGAGGTCAGAAGAGGCATCGGATCCTCTGGAACTGGAGTTACAGACTGTTGTTAGCTGCCATGTGGGTTCAGGGAACCAAACCTGGGTCTTCTGAAAGAGCAGTCAGTGCTCTTAAGCACCGAGCCATCTCTCCAGCCCCTAGAACAAATATTTCTTCAATGT
>NW_008471668.1:0-1107 GCF_000622305.1 Nannospalax galili | reverse complement strand
CCTGCAATTCCAGCCGATCGTATCTCAGATCCACATTTCTCCGGACGCTGGTGCAGCCTGAACCCACACCCTGGTTCCCTCTGGCTCCAGGAGTCCACCAGCAGACCCTGAAGCTGGCTAAGGTCTTCCTCAAAGATAACCAACCCTCCTGACATGGGTGGCTACAACTCAGTGGGACCGAGGCCAGTAGAACATGGGCCAGGAGGTAGCAGGCATGCTGACTCGACAGTGTAAACCAGTACTTGGCCTGCATCTTCCTGAACCCCCACATCACCATCTCCATCCATCCCTCCTCTCCACTAGACACTATGCACTCCCCACCCAGTCAAACATCTCCACAATGTGGCCATACAGTAAATGACTCTCAAATTCCCTACAGGCAGGTAAATTTCTTAACAGGTGATAAACAGTTGAGAGGTGGGTCCTTTAAGAGGTGAGGCCTAGTGGGAGAGCCTTACATCAATGGTGGTGTGCCCTGGGAAAGGACAGTGTGTGGGAACCCAGTCTATTCTGGCTTCCTCTCTTGTACACATGCCCACCATTATGACAGGTCACCTACCATGAGCCCATTACCAGAGCCAAGATGATGCCGCACCATGCCCTTGAACCTCAAGAACTGTGAGCTACAGACCTCTCTTCATTATAAGATTATTCAACCTCAGGTGCTTTATTATAGTAACAGAAAACTGACTAATATGTTAGCTATCATAGAAGATCCACAGGGCAGGGTAACAGTCTGCCTGCTTCTTGTTTTAACTGAAAAGGACTAGAATATGTTACCCCAAGGCAGGCATGATGGCTAAGCAGGTAAAGGTGCCTGCTGCCAAGCCAAACTGACAGTCTATAAAGTATACAATAACATAGATGTCAGATATCTGGGTCTGCCTGTGAGGGTGTTTCCAGAGAGGCTGAACTACGGAGGGAAGATTCACCCTGAGTATGGGTGACATTACACCATGGACTAGGGTTGGAACTAAGAACCAGTGTGTATCACTCTGCTTTCTGGTAGTGTGTTTGTTTTGGTTTTTTGGTTTTTTTGAGACAGGGTCTCCCTGCAGCCTCAGCTGGCCTGTAACTCACTATGTAGACCAGGCTGGCCTTGAACTC
>NW_008471667.1:0-1110 GCF_000622305.1 Nannospalax galili | reverse complement strand
ACATGTGCCATACCTTCCTGCAGTCAAGAGTCTGGGTTTTGAAATATAAATCCTTTATTTAAATTTCATATTCTGAAGGATGAAGAAATATTAAATCTATAGTAAAGTTACCTTCATAATCACAAAATTAGGCCAATAAATGTATGGTACTATGTTATTAATGATGACCAGCTATGTTTGCTTTGAAATTTCTTTTGGTGCTGGATCAGGCACAGTTCAGCAGTGCTGTGATGCCATAGACCATCTGAGACGCATCATTGAAAAGAAGCACATTTCGTTAAACAAAGCTAAGAAGCGACGTTTGCCACAGTAAGTGATACTGCTTCCTTTTCCTTTTTTTAACTCAACATAATGCTAATTCCCATCTGATAAAGGACAAATTAGGGTGAGTGTATGGAATATAAAGAATTAGCTTTTTAAAGAAGAAATGTGTAGAAGTTTGAAGTCTGCTTTCCAACAGAATTTAAAAGCTTTATGTTTAAAAGTGCCTGGTTTAAGGAATAAGGTATTTGATTGTGGTTTGAGTAGGTAATCCAGTGAAAATTAGTTTTGAAACTGAAGCATTATATTTTGCCTGTACTGATTTTTCATACAATTTTGATGAGTAATTATTTAACTAGAATATTCATGTTATACAAGTAAATGTTGAAGTATAGGAACTGAGTGCCACATTGAGTCAGAGATACTGCTTCTTTGTAGAACGTTGTCTGCAACATCCACGCAGAGCTTCTCAGCAACCTGAACAGCAGACGGTGTACACTTGGATAGTCAGGGCTCCTTCAAATGACCAACTTCTGCTTAGGCAGGAGATCTACTAAGGGACTATTACAACAGCCTGGCCACTGGAAACTTGTAATACAGTTCCAAGGACTTTTTTAGGGAACCTGATGTTCAACAAGATTTAGTCATCCAAAGAATAAAATGAACATTTTAGTTTAAAATATACTGTGAAGCCTGAGAACCTATGTTCTCCACTTTTATGTACTAGTCCGTGGGAGATGGCAGAGGTGAACTCAGGTCTGTGATTTCAAAGTACATTCTGCTCATTATTCTTCAAGGCTCTAGGTGGGCAGTAGTTGAATAATGCTCTGAATTGGGGTTTGTTTATTT
>NW_008471666.1:0-1108 GCF_000622305.1 Nannospalax galili | reverse complement strand
CAAGAGCAGTCAGTGCTCTTAACTGCTGAGCCATCTCTCCAGTCCCTCAGATAAATCAGATGAAACGACATAGTGATTATGAGCACAAAAGTTGAGGGCCCTTGAAATGGCCGCTGTGAAGCCTGAAGGCCTGAGTTCAATACCTGGGCCTCATGCTGGAAGGAGAGACCTGACTCCTGTGGGTTGCCTTGATCCCCACATGCACGCTAGTGCCCCCCCCCACACACACGTAAATACATGTAATTTAATTTTTAAAAGACTATAAAAATTCAAACAAAACAACAGAAACCTCAGTCCATGAACTTTTTGTTGTTTTAGACAGGGCCTTGCTAAGAAACCAAGGGGCTGCCTTAAACTCACCACCTTCCAGCCCGCCCCAGCCTCTGAGTCTCACCACCTTCCAGCCCGCCTCAGCCTCTGAGTGCTGGGGTTACACCACGCCTGGTGTGCTTGTTTTCTTAATGAAAGCATTTAGCCAAAATGTAGCTTAAATCAGTAGGTTTTAGCTGGGGCTGGGATTGTATCCGGCCTAGCTGTTTAACCCACACTGATAACTCAGATGAACTGTAATGTCTAAAACTGAGCCCCAAGGCAAAAGTGTGATCAACTGATGAAATCTTAGAAAGTAAAATCCCTTTTAAAAAATGCCTCTTATTTGAATGACAAAAGAATTTGTCGCAAGATCCTACACAAGGCAGAATGAGAGGTCTTTAAGATGCAGAGGAAGTCACTGGTTCTGGGGTAAAAAGCCTGAAAATAAGACATCTGATTTCATTTTTTGTAATTTTTTTGCACTTATTTATCTACCTATTGTGGTGGGGTGTGCCATGTTGCACATGTGGAGGTCAAGCAAGGATCAAACTCAGGTGGCTGGGCTTGTCAGCAAATGATTTTACCCCTGAGTGTCACTCCAGCCTAGCTCGACCTTCTCCCATTTCTCACAGAGTTGCCCTGTTACAAACCAGGGGTTCAGGAAAAGGACTATAATTGGTATAGTCTGTTTATTTCCACCAGAGGGGAGTATGGTCTTAGAAATGCAGTGAAGTCAGTTAACAAGCAGGACACAACTAAGACTCAAAGCATAGCTTCTTGGCCGGGAACCTGGGCA
>NW_008471665.1:0-1110 GCF_000622305.1 Nannospalax galili | reverse complement strand
GCAATATGTGCAGAATATACTTAGTGAGGAAAATTCAGTAGAGAAATTTTTCTATGGCCAATGGTGGTAGTTTCTTGGATTAGGAGGAACATTATTTAGAATGGTTGAGATTGGAAAGGAGCTCACCACACTCTCTATTATGTGAATTTTGTTTCTTTTGGATGAATGAACATTTTCTAAAACTGAAAATATCTAAAAGCTCAGAGATGGGCTGTGTTATACATATCTGTCCATTTGATATTTCTCAAAGTGGACACAGGTATATGGTGTACACTCGTGAGGTGTTTAGATCATACTGGCTTCTTGAGAAAGCCTGCTTTGGATTTACTTTGACCAAGTCTATGTCTAGTGTCCTCTGGAGCTCAAGTCACCAGAGGCATGGTTAGGACATCTTGGCCTCTCCACAGGGACCTGAAGGAAGGGATTCATAAAGTCCCCATTCAGAAGGGCGCTAATGCTCCTGGATCCTGCAGTCTTTCTAACTCACTGGGGTTCAGGTCTACCAGGGTCTCCAAAGTTTGAGAGCATCAGGATCCAATGGCAAAACAAAAACGCCTCTCTTCCATAAGCCTATTGACTAAAATATTTCCTGTTATTTTTCTTTCCGGAATACCCAAAGGTAAATATCCAAGCAGATGGGAAACAGCAGAAGACAGCAGGGCCCTTCATCATTAACAGCTCTAAGGGAAAAAAGTCATTGAACACAGAGGCACATCATGATGGAATCCGTGAGATCAGAGGAACATCAAAGGGACCCTGCGGACCTTGGTCTTCCCTTCCCATCAGTGCACACACCCTCTAACTGAAGGGCCTGTCTCTGAGCCTTCTTCTGACAGCCATATAAATACAGGTTGGCTCCTTACTCCCCACACACTCAGCTCCTGATCAGAATCCTCCAGTGACTCCTAGCCATGAGAACACTCACCGTCCTCCTCGCTGCCCTTCTCTTGCTGACCTTCCAGGCCCAGGCTGATCCTCTCCCAGGAGCAGCTGAGGAGACCCCAGATGAGGAGCAGCCAGGTGACGAGGACCAGGATATGGACATCTCCTTTGGAGATCCTGAAAGCTCTGCCCTTCAACATAGAAGTAAGTGATGCCATCAGTAGCATA
>NW_008471664.1:0-1098 GCF_000622305.1 Nannospalax galili | reverse complement strand
AAAAAAAAAAGTCCTATTTCTCTGCTTTGTTAAAAATACGTTTTGGCTGCTTCTCAGTGAGAGATTTCGCGAGGTAAAGTCAAGTATTACCTCCTTGATGACAAGATACAGGAGATTTAGCAGTATGTCTATTGCCTTTCAGACATCACACCTGGCATTTGTTGAGATGTTTTGTCTTGGAGGGCATGTGTACCTTATAAATACTGTCATTTTCCAGGAGCAAACAGGCTGCTTCTCATGCATGAGTTGGGCACATGTATAGATGCTTAGAGATTGCTGGTTGCATGATTGAGTCGGTATAATGAGAACTCTTCTTTCATTATTGAAAAGTTATTAAGGATTTCTTCACCAATATAATTTCTTCTTTTCCTGTGATTAGATTTTATCTAAGTCTCAGAGTTGTTTTGGAAAAGGACAGTCTGGAGCTTTTCATCCAGCTTTGTTTGGGGAGTAAGAGAGTTGGAGAGGGGCAGGGAAGGAGGAGGGGTCACTGTGCCTGAGCTAGGTCTTTCTTCCTGAGATGACTGGATGTGAATTAGTCCAGCCTTTAGAGCAGAGGAAGTACGCCTTTCCTTGTTTTCTATCATTTGTGTCTATGAATCGGCTCACTAGTACTACACATGAGTTTCAAGATCTCAAGCCTGATATTGAATCTGTCAACATTCCACCCTGAAGCTGTCTAGGTCAAAAGAGCTCAGCTCCGTGAGGAGCAGCACTTCCGAAAATCTTGTCTAGTTTTTATGACAGCCTCTCACCTGGCCATATAATATGGGAGAAGTTTGTATTCACACACTGAGCCTTCTGGACAGGGATGGCTAGCACAACACATTATTCCTTGATTATGGATGGATCTAGGTGATCCCCATCATTAGCACAGTCAGAGCCTAACAGTGGGAAGCTTGAATTATGCAGTTCATGTGGTCTGTCTTTTTGATGGTGGTTAGCAGGGAATTTCTGGGATTCACTAACATTCTGTCTATGGGACAGTCAGGGGGCTGTGGCTATAGTTCAATTAGTAGAATGTGTAGCCCTGGGCTGGATCTCCAGCAACATGTGTGTACACACACACACACACACACACACACACACACACACACA
>NW_008471663.1:0-1110 GCF_000622305.1 Nannospalax galili | reverse complement strand
CAGAAAGGGCCCTGTATCTCATTTCTAAACCCCTTACTAAAACCATGCAGTATGGATTTACCTATTGACCCATCTATTCATCCACCTACTCATTAATCTTTCATCTACTGACTATTTATCTCTCCTCGGATTAAAATATTGGTCTTTATAAAATGTTAACTTTAGGGGCTGGAGAGATGGCTGTTCTTACAGAAGACCTAGGTTCGATTCCCAGCACCCACATGGCAGGTCATAACCATCCGTAACTCCAGTTCTAGGGGATCCGACGCCCTCTTCTGGCCTCTGCAAGCACTGAACGACATGGATGCATCCTCCTACATGCAGCAAATACATTCATACACATAAAATAAAAATAATAAATATAAAAATGTTAACTCTAGAATTTCTGTCAGTTTTGTTATAGTTTTCAAGATTACATAAACTATAACATTCAGATAAATTGCTTCATATATTTATTTTTAATGAGTAGAAAAGAATTTGGGTGGAGAAAATGCCCTATTGGCATAAATGAATACTTTTTCCAGTTATGGTCTTGAAAATTGTTACTCAGTTATCATGGACAAATCATATTATGATTCGCTATGTTTTATCTGCCATGGAGTCGCTGCTTACCGGGAAGTGTTACAAACAGCACTTATACTTTAGCTAAATAGTAACACGTGGGGAGAGTCTTCTTACTTTGGGAAATACCCTAAGAAAGGGCTGTGTATCTCATTTCTAAAGCCCAGGTGGTGTAGACGCCGCCTCTGACAGCTTAGCTCTTGGTTCATAAAAATCAGGTTTAATCTGCTGCTCGGGACTTCAGATCTTGGGGGAGTGAAAGAGGCAGAGGAACACGTCACACGTGTCTCAGCATCTACAATCATGGAGCCGAGGCTCCGACACGGCCGACAGGTATCCGAGAGGCTTCGGAAGATGAGGAACTCTTTTTTCCGTGGCCCGCCTCTGTTTTCTGACTCCTGGCGTCCTGTATTATCTGGTTAGGTTCCTGTGCAATAGAAGACAAACGAACAAGAGCCATCCTGTCAACGTGTTTAGCATGTGTTTGTGGAGACCTGTGAACCTCCATGAGGAGATGAAGCGCTAAACACGAGACTTTTACAGGTGTGA
>NW_008471662.1:0-1102 GCF_000622305.1 Nannospalax galili | reverse complement strand
CCCCCCCCCAAAAAAACCCAGCATACTAAGGTGAAAGTCAAAACCCCATTCCCTGAATTCACTCAACATTGAATTTTATTTATTTAACTACTTGTTTATGTACTCAATTTTGGATTTCTTTTTTTTTTTTTCCCAGACAGGGTCTTATAACAAAAGCTGATTTGGAACTCAAACTCTCAGGAATTCTCCTGCCTCAGCTTTCATCATGTGAGGATTGCTGATGTGAGCCAGCACACCTGGGTGAATTTTATTCATATGCGACCAACAGAGTTCTGAGTGTGAGTCAGCAAGGAGTTTAATCTGTTTCTGACAATAGATATAAAAAAATAAATAAATAAAGCCGCCACTGGGCATGGAGGCACACACCTATAATCCTAGCATTCAGGGGGCAGAGACAGTAGTTCTCTGTGAGTTCTATCCTAGCCTGATCTACTTATTTCCATCCAGGGATAAATAGTGAGACCTTGATCTCAAAAAAGTGAATTGTAAAAAAAAAAAAAAAATGTGACTATTATCTTGTCACAATCATGAATATGTTCTGAGATTCAATGGCTGAGCTGGACACCAGACTTCTGACTTTAGAGGCCGAGGCAGGAGGATGGCTTGAGTCCATTAAGATTGTGGCAGCATTGATGGAATGAAGCTTAGTTGGTAGAGTGCTGCCCAGAAATTCAGGAAGTTCAATCTCCAGCACTGAATGTACTACACATGGTGGGGCATTGCCTGTAATCCCAGAACTCAAGTGTTAGAGGGCAGGAGTATCAGTTCAAGTCCTATTCCACTGCATAGCAAGCTTCAGGACAGCTGAGCTACATGAGATCCTTTTCCTAAAGCGATGAAAACAGAAAACAAGCAAACATGGCTTTGAAGACGGTACACCCTTGATTCCTCAGAAGGCAGACTGTGTTCAGAATGGATCCGAACAGCATAAAGGCTAGAATAATGAAATCAAAAAGTAGAACGACTGGGTATGGTGGTACATGGCTTTAGAACCAGCACTCAGCAGAGGCAGTAGATCTCTATCAGATCAAGGCCAGCCTGGTCTACATAGTGAGTTCCAGGCCATCTGGAGCTAAAGGAAGATACTGTCTCAAAAAAATAA
>NW_008471661.1:0-1110 GCF_000622305.1 Nannospalax galili | reverse complement strand
CCTACCTCCAGCCTCCTACCCCTTGGTCTTCACTATTCTACCTTCTAGCTCTAGGAATTTGACTAATCTAGTCACTCGTAATAAATAAGATGATATTATTTGCATTCTTGTTACTGGCTTATTTTAATTAGCATATTCTCTTCAAGTTCTCTCCATGTGGTAGCATGACTGTCAGAATATTAGCATTTCCTTCCTCTGTAGGCTAAGCAATATTCCATTGTGGGTACATACATTGTACCATATTTATTTTTCCATCTGTCCATTAATAAACACTAGGAGTGCTTATATTTTTTGGTGAATAAAGTTGTTACAAATATGTATTAATATCAATATAAGTCCCTGCTTTTAATTCCTTTAGGTATATAACCAGAAGTATCATGGCTGAATCATATGGCTATTTTATTTCTATGGTTTTAGGAATGCCATACTATTTCCCATAGGGGCTATACGACTTTTTATTACCTCCATCAGTAAACAAAATTTCTAGTTTTCTAATCCTTTCCTTGCATATTATTTTATTTCATTATTGACAGTAGCTAGGTTATTGGATGCAAGGTGGTGGGATATTTAACTTACAAATGAATTTTCTCAGGGATTTCATGATTATTCTATTTGAGGCCAAGATGTTTCATTTATCTGATTAATTTTGTTGGAAAGTGTGTGATAAATTCCTTGGGCTAAGGGTTTAAAAGGATTAAAATTCTTTTCCAGTGAGAAGCATATGAAACTTCTCCAGGCAAACCTCCCTGTCCTCACAGTGTGATGCTGCTATGAAGCCATACTCTGGTCCCTTTCAGGTTTCATGGCCAAGCAGCTGGCCGCCAGCCACTGGCTGAGTGATCCACAGAACATGAGCCTCATGTCCAGTGCTGCAGGAGAAAAGACCCCTGGGGCTCTGGCTTCACTGTGTTCATGCACAGCAGGAGGCTGATGGTCCTTGTGAGGTACTGAGACCACAGCTTTGGAGAGCAGCCAGTGCCTCCTGCCTGTCTCTGCTGTGGCTTTTTTCCATCACGGGCAGAACAGCTGAGGATGCAGTGCCTGTGCCTTGATTTTCCTTAAATACCACTACATCAAGTAATTTGGGGACTCTGTGTTGGTGCTATTAAG
>NW_008471660.1:0-1110 GCF_000622305.1 Nannospalax galili | reverse complement strand
GGGAGGGAGGCTATGGGAGGGTGCTGTCTGGGAAGTGGGTGTAAAAATAAACAAATTTTAAAAAATAAAAAGTAAAAAAATAATAATTTGAAGGCTGGAGAAATGGCTCAACAGTTAAGAGCTATCTCTCTTCTTTTCCTCCAGAAATGAAATTTTACACAGCTAAAGTGCCACCCTCAGTGTTTTCTTTCCATATCACTGTATTTCATGAGAATTTCTCCCATGCATGTTTCTGCGAGTGTAGTATTTATTAGTGACTTTGTTGTCCCAGTGACAAAATACCTGAAAAAACAAATTAAGGAAGAATTTATTTAGGCTCAGCATTTGAGGGTGTGGTCCATCATGAAATGGAAGGTCTAGTGTTGAGAGGGCCTGTAGCTGTGGTGGCAGGAATGCGAGGTAGCTGGTCATGTTGTATCCATAGTCAAGAAGCATACAAAGTTGAAATCTGGTGCTCAGCCTGCTTTCACCTTTTTTATTCAGTCTGGGACATCAGCCCATATTCAGAGTGGGTCTTCTGTCCTCAGTTAAGGTGCTATGGAAACTCCTTCACAGACGTGCTTAGAGGTGTGTCCTAGGTGATTCTGATTCCAGCCAACTTGACAGTGAAGGTTAACTATCACTATGAGTGTATGTACCAATACATATATATCATGTATGTACCATATACATATATATGTTCCAGTACATAATTTCGTTAATGCTCTATGCCTTTTTTCACATTTTTCTTTGAACATGATGTTTTGACATTTATCTCTGTTGATAGATAGGCTTAAGTTTGTTTGAGCTGCTGCATGCTATTCTGATATTAGAACAAACCACTGATTATTTATCTCTTGACTGATTGACAAGTAGCTTATTTTCTGTATTTCACTGTTGTAAACACGGGTACCACCTGCATTTTTATAAAGACCAACATTGCACCTCCAGCTCCCTTCTAAATACTTATATTGCCAATGGGGGTCACAAACAAACATTGGGAGGTGGATTTTGGCAATGTCTCTGGCAGCACCATCCAGAATTACTTTGGTGGTAGTGACAATGGTAGCAACAGATTTCAACAATAGTAGCTACAGCAAAAGTAGTGGCAACTGCAAGTGTAGGCTTCTG
>NW_008471659.1:0-1109 GCF_000622305.1 Nannospalax galili | reverse complement strand
CAGCCTCCCACACTCTGAAGTGTCTGAAGCACTTGGGCTCGGTTCTGCTCTCTGCAACCCTCTCTATGAAACCCACCTCTTCTGCCAACACACAGGAAGTCTCGTTCTCGTCCACAGGATAAAGTTGCCCAATTGCACAACCAAAATTAAAGCCAATTAAGATTTTTTTTAAAGCCTGGGTGGAGGGGGATGAGAGACAGCTCAGTGGGTAAAGCACTTGCTGTGCAAGCATGAAGACAGGAGTTCAAATCCCTTGCACCCGTGTAAATGCCAATGGACGTGTTCCACCTATAGGCCCTCCTTGAGCAAGCTGGCCAGCTACATTAGCCAAAGTGCCGAGCTCTGGGTTTGCGAGAGATCTGTTCAGTATAAGGGGGAAAGAGGTTGAAGAAGACACCCAACACCAACCTCTGCTCTACACGTGTGCCCACATGCATGCACATGCACACACACACACCATGCACACATGCACCTGTAAAAAAAAAATCTTTATACAGAAAGAAAAGAGGAAATGAACAAAATGTAGACTTTCATACTCTACCACGGAATTACTGGGTCAAAATAAGACTTTCAGGGGATCGTATGTCCACTAAAAGGTTGAGACCCATCAGGCTGCACCGTCATAAAGGTAGAGAAATTCAAGGCACCTGGAGAAGTTGAAACAAAAATGACACCCACTCAAGAGAGGGAAACCCAGGGCATGGATGTGCTACTGTGAGATACAGCGAAGACTGGGAAGGAGGTTGTAGCTTACTGGTGCCAGTCAGAACCAGAGGAATTGAACTGCTGAGGGGACGTGAAGGTTCATGGAAAACAGGATGGAAGCCTTTGCCAGATGCCCCGGGTCATTTCGTATGGCCCGGGAGACCCAGGTTTGTTTCTACCACATCCCCTCTTCAGTGATCCTTGTTTGTGACTTGTGGCATGCATGGCCTTCCATTTTTCAGTAGTGAATAAGATTTTCCTTGTGAAGAAGTTGATCTCCATTTTTTTAATTATTTTTATTTTATGTGTACGCATTTATTGCCTGTGTGCAGGTAAGTGCACCTGTGTCGTGCAATGCCCGCTGAAGACAGAGGCAGCTGTCGGATCCCCTGGAACTGGAGTTA
>NW_008471658.1:0-1107 GCF_000622305.1 Nannospalax galili | reverse complement strand
GGTCTACATAGTGAGTTCCAGACCAGCTGGGGCTACAGGGAGACCCTGTCAAAAGAAAAAAAGAAGAATTGATCCCTGTTCTCTAGAACCCCAGTTTCAAATATCTTATGCTTCCAGCTTTACTGGACACATTTGAACAAATGCTTTCTATTCTTATTCCAATTCATCTTTGCTGTCCCATAATCCCTAGCATGGAACTTGGTGGTGTAGACATTTGCAGAATAAATGAATGTCCTTCTGGAGAAAGGACACTAACATTTATTGAGCCCCTACTGTGTGCCAGACATGGAGTCTAACATCTCTTTAAAGCTCCTGGCAGGTGTTGTCTTTGTTTTACAACCCAGAAAGCAACAGAAGACTCACTCAGCTCCCAAGTTAAGAAAGGAGATTAGATGCTAGATGACCTTTTAACAGCCTTTGCAAAGACACACTTAAAAGAGAATGGAATTTTAATGCTGTAAAAAATTGCAGAGAGGCAAAGATGAAGCCCTTAACCCATTCAGTCTAGCCGAAGGGAGTGCGGTGGCAGGAAGGATAATGCAAAACTTTGCCTTTGGCTCTAGCACCTTCTAGCTGTTTGACATTAGGATAGCTCCTTGACATCTCTGGTTTGAATGTGAAATGTCCCCCATAGGCTCATGTGCTTGAACACTTGGTCCGCAGATGGTGGTGCTGTCTAGGAACATTGTGGAACTTTTAGGAGGTGGAGCCTAGATGGAAAATGTGAGCCACTGCGGCCTGTCCCCCTTCCTGTTCTCTCTCTTCCTGTTGACTATGAATGCAAGGTGTTCAGCTAGTCTCTTAATCCTGCTGCCGTGCCTTCTTGTGGCCTCCCACTCTTGCCTCCATGCCTTTCAGGCCCTCTGCCATATGTTCCCTGTCTTGATAAAATGGTAGCCTTGAGCTGTCAGTCAGAAAAAGCTCTTCCTCCCTTGAATTGATTCCTGTATGGTATTTTTCACATCAACAAGAAAAATAACTAAAACAGACATTTAAAGTTCTAGGGAAAGAGGGTTTCTAGCAGAAAGCAGAGCACGTGGAAGAACATGGGAATGGAGGAAGCCTGTGCTAGAAGGATGTCACTGTGTAGACCAGGGGCATTCAGAC
>NW_008471657.1:0-1109 GCF_000622305.1 Nannospalax galili | reverse complement strand
TCCCAGGGCACCGTGCTTTCTGCTTCACTCACACCCACGTTCAGCACACACACACCCCACACACACCATTGCCATAACTTGGCTATAAACTGTATAGGCTGCAGGTGGGGAAGGTAAGCTGTGCACAGTAGCAAGAGCATGGGTGGGTGTGGACACAAGCTCTTTAGTCCACATCCCCAGCTCTTCAGCACCATCTCCTCCCTCCTGGGCCCCTACGTGCCCTTCTAGAACCACTGGGTGGATCCTGGTTTCCTACTCCATCTCCCTGTCCTATCCTACATCTGCCTCCATCTCCCATCCTCATCTCCATAGCTCCTCCTAGTCCCCTCACTCACTCCACATCCCTAGTCCTGGCCTCATGATACCCAGCTCACTAGACCTACACTGTTCTCTTCTCTGAGCCTCTATCCCTCACACCCACATCACAGGCCCTTCCTCCCAACCCTCCATCCCCTGAACTCACCACCCAGCTCACTATGTCTTCACAGGAGTGAGGGATTTCAATTTATCTACCCAACCCCAGTTCCTGTGAATCTTGAGGAAAAAATCAGTCAAGCAAAATCAAGACGTGAGGCAGTCACAGAAAGGGTGAAGAAATTCAAAGGTGAGGATACGGCTGTAACCTCCATGGGAGTTATCTCCATCACCCACAGGACTGACTGAACTCACAGGTGGTACCATTGTAACCCTGAGCCCCTCTGATGCCAGGCTGTCTGCCGAGTGCTTTTGAAGCCTCATCATCCCGCCAGCTCTATCTCTGCTGTAACAGGATTTTTATGGGTTTTATGTGGTACTGGGAACCCAGGACTTTGTACATGCAAGGCAAGCATCTGCCAACTGTTATATATACACATTTTTGTCTTGTTTGCGAGGCTGTGAGGGGCCACATTTGGGGGCTGCTGATATTTTTGGCAGCTGCTGGCCACACCAGCCAGTGGGCACCAGAATATAGCATTCACAGCTGCAGTATGTGAGGAATGTGTACTGACTCCGCACTTAGAATGAAGATAGAATGTAAAATCCAGTAACAAAAACAAAGCAGACGGGCTGGAGAGATGGCTCAGTGGTTAACAGTAGGTATTGCTCTTGCAGCGGACCGGATTTCAGTT
>NW_008471656.1:0-1110 GCF_000622305.1 Nannospalax galili | reverse complement strand
GTGATAAAATTTAAAGTGAAATGAGAGGTTGTCTGTGAACTTTAAGCTCGCTTTTGTGGTACTCTTCTGTAACTGATCTCTTTTGCTTGTGTGCTCGGGTCTTAGAAACATGACAAACTATTGCTGAAATCTAGTTGGAAAACAATGCTTTTCCAAAGCTATTCTAGAGCAAGTCATTTTTCTCTTTTGGAAGAAAAATCTGAAATGGACAAGGCCTGAAGTCATGCCCAGTGAAAGACCATGTGCAAATATAATTTGCTCATGTTTGAGCTAAGATGCAAATGTAAGCATCAAGTGCCCTCTTCATGAACAAGTACACCCTTAAACCTGCTCATATTTGCACCTCACTGACCCCTGTGCAGCCTGCACCTGGTTTCACGTCCTTTTTCTTTTTTTTTTTTTGTTTATATATCCAATTGCATACAGTTCATGCTGCCTGCATATGCTTGGGTGTGGAGTTTTCCAGGTACCACACTATGGTGACTTATTTTTCACTCAGTTTGACCTTTGACAGTTTTATACATATGCACATATGTAATGCATTCTGGTTACTTTGTCCCCACGTCCTTTCTTAGCTCCCTCTCATCCCCATTGACCGCCATTCCTCTATGCAAGTCCCTTCCCAGATTCATGACTTTTGGTTCTATTTGGTGCTCACTTAGCTTACCCAGGTCACCTGTGTACTCATGAATTTGGATTTAGTGGAATCACCAGTGTGTAAGTAACAGGAGACAATGATGCCCCTCCCTGAATCTATCAATAACCACATACTAGTGAATGTAATGTTTTTGGAGAATGAATGGTCTCTTCATGAAAATTTTTACCATTAAGTCACTTTTTCATAAGGAAGGTAAGCCATCATTACGTATGAAATATGCTAGAATATAACTTTCTGCTATTCATGCAATAAAAACTCTCAGATTGATATTAACACCAGCCACTGTGCCTGAGCCTTTTACACTTGGCAGCCCCTAGCATAAAAGTTTTGTACGTTTTCTTATTTAAGAATCACAATAACCTGACCACAGAATTACTGCTATCATCTCCATCTTACAGATGAGAAAAATCACAGCATATACTTTAATTTGTACAAAATTACACAGCTGGGAA
>NW_008471655.1:0-1109 GCF_000622305.1 Nannospalax galili | reverse complement strand
ACAGTCATGTATCCCCAGGCCCTGCTCTCTTCTCTCTTGCCCCGCTTCTCCTGAAATTGCCCTCATTCAAAGCTCTCTCCCCTAGGTTTCCCCAGAAACTCAGAAAACCATGGTCTTAAAATTAGAATTTATGTAAATGAAACATAAAGTCAGACTGATGGGTTGCTTGTCTGAAGGCTACGCAGATAGTCTTTCTGGCCTGCCTGCGGTATTGCTTCTCTCTGTGTGGTCAAAGAAAGGCTGAACCTGAGACAGTGGCTAGAAAACAGTGCAGAGTTGAGCTCAGGCAGGTGCACCCAGACCGCCTCAGGGCGCATCCTCCTGTGGGCAGCGAGCGCCCCCTGCCGGCGGCACCTTCAGGCTCCTCCTCTGAGCGCCGCGCACCCTCTGGTGGCACAGTGTTGTCACTGCGCAGTTCATCCACGTGTTCTGAATAGGGCCTGGCTGCTTTCCAGGATACTCGGGGCTGGAGACTGCAGGGCAGACTCCCAGAATCTTGCTATTCCAGACTGATCCCAGCCGGTCACTGTTTCTTCCCGTGCTTTGAAAATGTTTATCTAATACATTTGTTTAATAAAACTCAACACTTAAATTCAGGATTTAAAATAGACTGTAGGGGGGTTGCTTTAACCATTTTGGACCCCAAAGTAGAGAGAGGTGATCTTTGGCTAGCCTGGGCTGCCTCCACTGTAAGGGAAGGTGGATTAGAGTGTACCAATCATAAAGGCAGTGCCTTGGGGTGGAGAGATGGCTCAGTGGTTGAGAGCACTTGTTTTTGCTGAGGACCTGAGTTTGCTTCCCAGCACCCATATGGCAGCTCACAACCACCTGTAACTCAAGCCCCAGGCGATCTGAGGCTTCCTTCTGGTCTCTGAGGGCACTGGACTCCTGAGCACATACACACAGGCATACATGTAATTAAAAGTAAATCTGGGCTGTGTGTGGTGGCACACACCCTTAATCCCAGCTCTAGGGAGACAGAGGCAGGCAAATCTCTATGAGATCGAGGTCTGTCTAGTCTACATAGTGAGTTCCAGGCCAGCTGGGACTACATGAAGACCGTGCCTCAACTAAAAACAAAACAAAACAAAAATAAATCTTTTTTTTTT
>NW_008471654.1:0-1109 GCF_000622305.1 Nannospalax galili | reverse complement strand
ATATAGGAGTCCTGTTCAAGGACCAGCATTCTGCAGACTCTTAGTCTCTACCCTGTGACCATTTGTGTGACTTTTTGTGTTCGTGTACCTTTGTCGCATGAGGGAGCTTCATTAATGAGAATTGAGATACTCACTAGTGCCCTCTTTACCCTGTGTTCTATGTTTCATGAGCCTTAGGTGTAGAGGTTGGATTGTACATGTACCATTTAGGCTTGGGCAATTTACAGACATATGGCTCAAATCCTGCCCCCACTCATGAGCTCATCGATTGTAGGGCATCACCTCTTCAAGGTTGAACCCCCTAATTCCACCACACTGGGGAGGGGCCCAGCATTGAAATTTGGAGGGCCTTTCATCCACACCACTGAGTGTGTTTTATTGCCGACAGACCTGAGTTATTGTTTGTGTTTTTTTTGCCAAGTGAGATGTCACAGAGCTTTGAGAAACCAAAAAGGAACAGAGGGACCTACTCTGGGCTCCACCCAGATTTTCAGTGAAAAAATTTTGAATGCCTTTGTCCAACTTTATCTTGAGCTATGAAAGTTGTGCAGCCAGTAAACAGGTAGGGAGTAGAATCATTTGGTTCTAGAATTTACAGCAAGGTCCCACAACTGAGATCCAAAATTATTTAGCACCCTATGTAGCATTTGGAGCCTTTCTCCTCCATGCCTGACTTTATGTGATGCTAATCAGAGCTCGACTCGTTCCTGTTAAATCATTTCTTTTATGGATGGAAGAGGCTTGATCTTTCTTAATGGAGAGAAGCATCCTCTCAGAGGAGGGGACTACTCCCAGATCCATAAAGGATGCCTGAATCATTTCAATCTCCACTAACTTGGGAACAAGTTAGTGATCATCTGTTGCCTACTCTGCCAGGCTCTGATGATAATGGAGTGTGGAGATGGTGGAGCTCAGGGACAGCCCCATGAAGCTGCCTTCAGATGACCAAGAAGATGAAAGGGGCATCTGAACATCTTTGTGCTTCTAGTGGACACTTAGGAAAGGGTGACATTCACTTTTACAGGTCCTCCTAAACCAGAGTTGTCAACTGAGAAAGGGTTCCCTGAAACCTTTTCCTGATATACTTAGGAGGCAGGGAAAGGGATGCA
>NW_008471653.1:0-1109 GCF_000622305.1 Nannospalax galili | reverse complement strand
TTTTTTTTTGAAAAGCAAAGGATATAATGATTGGTGAAATTGTTCTCTTCAGTATTTAAGCTTATTTCTTGTATGTTACTCTGTGTATACCTAGCTCACTAAATGGTCAATAAGTAATTATTTTATGATTATACTTCAATGCATATAGATAA
Source organism: Nannospalax galili (assembly GCF_000622305.1). Lineage (NCBI taxonomy): Eukaryota > Metazoa > Chordata > Mammalia > Rodentia > Spalacidae > Nannospalax > Nannospalax galili. The sequence goes on along the minus strand of NW_008471653.1, from coordinate 957 downwards.
ATTGGGATTTGTATAAATTTAGTTTAGGAAATGAATTTTCCAATAAGATTCTTTTAAATATATCTATAACTAATGTCATCAAATATTTGTTTGCTCAGTAGATGTATTGAGAGGTAAAATGATGTGTGGCATATCTGATGCAGTGCATTGAAGGACTCAAGGATTTTCTGGTGTTGGATTCTATGTAGTTAATAACCATTCCATACTTCACCAAACCACGGAGATCCTTTCTTCAGAACGCTTATGGTCTACTCATGCTATGATGGTTGTCACTATTCAACACTGATGTTTATTGGGTCTCAATATTGTTTTCATTTGCTCTGTTATAAAATCTATTTTAATTGCTGTGAGTCTATGAAATTGTATTTGTATACTTTCTATTTTGATGTATAAATATACTCATTGCATGTATATGAGGATGCAAGTTTTCTATCTAATGAACTCTTTATTTGTTTTCAATTATTTATTCTAGACTTTTGTTAATAAATTATAATGTATATATTTTGCTTAAGTTCCAGGGTGTTAGTTTAGGGATGAACTTTTCACAAATGTGATCTTTAGCCTTTGCCTACCTTTGCCATCATAGTGGCAGACATCCTGAGTTCGTCTGTTTTTGTCTTTCATTTGTAGTGAGATCTGGTGTTATTATGACTGGCAGCAAGCTTAAATCCCCCAAAGTTCCATTCAGCAGGATGAACCATTGTGTTGGCCTTTTACTAAAAGGTATTAAGCAAATAACACAATGATCTTCTTAAAGGATCTTATTACATTTGATTATTAGCCTCTGTGGTTTATGATGATGATGACTAAATTATCTTTTTCCAACTACTTGCTTCACTTGCCTGTGCAGGTGTAAAGTAAAGGATGTGTCCTAGTCTGTAGTTTTGTGCCATGTGTAGCCTGCAGCACATGCTAGAATCGCCCAGTTTGTGGCCAAGGCCATGAGTACTCTGTATT
>NW_008471652.1:0-1109 GCF_000622305.1 Nannospalax galili | reverse complement strand
GACTTGATTTTCCTGCTTCGTTTGAAAGAGTGTGTGCCCTCTTTCCCCTCCTTCTCCTGCACCTCTCTTTTTTGTATGAACCCTGGCTCTTTAACAGGTTTGACTGTGATAGAAGTGGTCTTGGAAGGGGTGGGGTATTGTAATCAGGATCAGGAAGGGCCTCCTGGGCCCTATGGGAGGCTGAAGCTCCCAGGTTTCCATCCTTTCACTTTGAGTTGGTGCTTTGTGCTATTGCAAGTAGAGTAATTCCAGCATCTTCTTTCCCATTGTTTATCCAGCATCATTACTGTGCATGTTTCCTCAGGGACCTGACTGATTGGTAAATTAGTGCCGGCAGAGAAGTGGAAGACAATATGTAAGTGGTGTTTTATTTAAACAAATGCACTCTACAATTTGTTTTATTGGATTTTGTGCTTAGAATGAGAATACCACAAGTGATTCCATTGCGGCACACACTAGATTCCTGGCCTCAGAACGTGTTGCTGCTGCCTGTGAGAACATGTGCCTCTTTAATAACTGAGGTGGTTTCAAGATTCATCTGAGACTGAGGAGGATTGTGACAAGTTTTGACTTAGCTCATAGCTGCAGTTTTCAGAAGCTGTTCCTACAGAGGGATTTTCAGCATCCTAGAGCCCAGGATTCTACAAGAAGCACTGGTGTGGGTGAGCATACTGGACATTTTCAAGGAAACCGTTAAGCACTAATTGTTTATAATAAAGAAAATATGTATTATATGAAATTCAAAAATCTGAATGATTTAAAGAAGATAAATCGTTCATAACCACCCCTCAAAATGCTCTAAAGCTTAAGAGATTGTTTCTTTACAGTCTTCTGTGTGTTTATGTATAGATACCTGAAGTTTGTGTAGGATACTAAGTGAGTTTGTGAGTTTGTGTAGGATACTAAGGTTAGAACCCAGGGCCTTGTATCTGCTAAAGGCTCCACCATCCATTTGTACTTCCAGTACCACAAATGATTGTTAAAATAGTTTAAGGAAGGTGCATGCTTAATTTTTCAAGATAGGGTCTCACTATGTTGCCCCAGCTGGCCTCAAACTCATAGAGATCTCAAGTGCTATAATAAAGACATGTGCCACCATACCATTCTTT
>NW_008471651.1:0-1108 GCF_000622305.1 Nannospalax galili | reverse complement strand
CTCCACCAGATTTCAGGTGTTCTGTCGTATATGTTAAGTCCCAACCAGTCAAACATTTGTATCCAGATATCCGTCCTGCGAAGTTCATCCACTAGTCTGCCTATATAGTGTCACTGCCTTATAGAAGATCTTCATTCCCTCATCTGGCGGTAATCATTTACTGATATTTCCTTGACTATGGTTGGGGCCTGCTACCCATTTCTCCTGTTTTATGCTGGGTTTTTATCTGGTTGAGTCAGCATGGGTCTTGTGCATGTTTTCACCATTGTTGTAAATTCAATAGGAAGTTTCCAGAGGCCTAGAAGCCTCTATTTCCTTATGTTCATGCTGTAGATCACTCATCAAAGAAACTTCTGTTTGCATTATCTATTATTCTCTGTCGAATTTATTTGAGAAATGAAATTAGGAAGAGGTTTAAATTTTTGTCAATTTTCTCCAACAACATATTCCATTTCTCAGTAATTTTAAGGTGTCTTTACTATACGTTTTCAATTTTCAGTTCGTTGCTTCTCTTTGAGGGCTTTGTACTTTTTCTACTCTCTGGGTCTTATGAGAAGATAGTGTTTTAACTGTTTTCTTATAATATTTTCTTTCACTGGTACTGGGTATTGAACCTCAGACCTCACGTGTTCTAGTCAAGCACTCTCCCATCAGCCTACATCCCCAGTCATATTTTCACTTTGAGTTTCGAGACAAGGTCTTGAAAGTTGTTCAGTCTGGCCTTAAACTTGCTATGTGCCCTGGCAGGCTTTGCTTCAGCCTCTTAAGTACCTGAGACTACAGCCCTGTACTCCCATGCCTGATTTATTTTGTGTTATTTATATCTGCCACTAACTTTTATCACTTTTCCAAAATACTTCTTTTCCTGGAATTTTTAATTTTAAAGAGGCTTCAGGAACTTAGTTTCGTATATATGTAATGAGAAACTAATTTAATTTTTTAAAAATTAATTTCTTTATTCTTTTTTTAAAATTTTATTTAGTAGTTTTATTTTATGTGTATGTGTGTATTGCCTGTATTTAGGTAAGTGCACCTGTGTCGTGCAATGCTTTCAGAAGACAGAAGGGGCTGTTGGATCCCCTGGAACTGGAGTTACGGACAGTTGTTA
>NW_008471650.1:0-1109 GCF_000622305.1 Nannospalax galili | reverse complement strand
GGGGAGGACAAGGAGGATGAGGATGGGGAAGCCACTACTGTGAAAACTGTGTTAACCTGCTTTTCTGTCTTCTGCCATGTAAGGAGGCAGAAAAAAATCCTTCATTAAGTCAGATGTTGTTGCCCTTAACTTGGGTTATCCTAAAGTATAAGAAAATTAATTCCCATTCTAAATAAACTGCTCAGGCTTAGGAGTCTGGTCATAGCTGAGACATTACCTTTGCTGGGTTTCAGATAATTTGACCTCTTTATAATAAACATACTATATTGTTTTTAAATTTTATTTCTTTATTTTTGTTTTTATGTATGCGAATATTTTATCTGCATGTCTGTAAGTGCACTTGTGCATGCAATACATGTAGAGGTCAGAAGAGGGCATCGGATTTCAGGAAACTGGAGTTAAAAACAGTCGTTAGCAGCCATGTGGGTGCTGGGAACCAAACCTGGTCATCTGCAAGAGCAGCCAGTGCTCTTTACCACTGAGCCACCTCTCCAAACCCCCAACGCACATATGTGATGGATTATGGACTGCTGCTGAGCTGGTGACAGCTAGTAATAAGTTTATAATAAAATACCTATCTTATGAATTAAGTAGTTCATATTTTAAAATCTCTGGGCGGCAATATTCATGTTTCTTCATTTACCATTCTGTAAGTATGCAATCTTTTCTGCCACTGAAAGAAAAAAGATGAAATAAATTTTCTCCTTATTTGGTCAAACAAAACATAAAGTACTCATTCACCTATGCATAAGCACAAGCTCATCAAACAGTAAACACATCTTTCAGCATTTTCATCTCTACATTTGTGAACTTTAAGAATGAAGATATAGCAATAACGCTTTTTTTCTCTATTTTGTAGCCAGAATTGATCCTTTCTTTATTCACAACCAGTATAAACAAAGCAGTAAATTCAGAAATTCATATAAAACTGCCAGGTTACAGCATATGCTTTGAAGAGTTATGTAAAGCTATAATTCAAATAATTGAAGTCAATTAAAGCCAATATTATTAAAAGGGAGGTACTCATATTATCATTATGCCTGTCTACTAAATTTGTTTCTAGGTACCCTGCATATATTCACTGCCAATAAAAATCTATTTTCCCAAGT
>NW_008471649.1:0-1109 GCF_000622305.1 Nannospalax galili | reverse complement strand
GAAGTATCCCTAATAGTTCAATAGTGACACTTTTATTTTAGGGGTTACCCACAGCTGCCTAATTGGATATAAGAGCCGCTCAATAGGAGGGACTCCTGACTGCTACTATAAACATAGACAAAAGCCTGTGGCTTGAGGGGTCCTAGACCTAGAAGAGAAACTACTACTGCCACTTTCCTAAACAATAATTCCAAACTATATTCTAAATGTGTGTCCTTATGTCTAAAGAGATGTGCAGCTCCCACGACTCACGAAATAAGTTTCTTTTCCAGTAGTGGAGACTATTACAACATTCCACAAATGGTCAAATGCGGAGAATAAGTGACCATTGCTTATGGAGGTCCCTCAGGTGACCAACCTAAAGGCCCTCCACAAAAGAGTGAAGGAGGAGAATAAAGTCCCACTTTATCCCATAATGGCTCTGATTAAAATGAAGTTGTCTGCTTGGAACACTCAACCCAGAATAAAGAAACCTCTCCTTTAAGATCACGTGTGTAAAATTCTTAGTTGGTCTTTAAATTTTCATTGGCTTACTTTAGTTTTCTCTTAACAAAGCATATCTCTGTGTTCCTTGCCCAACCCTCTCCTGGGCAGTGAGACTGTGAGACTGTATATGGTGCAATTCCCATTCAAAAGATCTACAGACTTGTTAGATGCTCTGTGTCCAAGGATGAGTTTCACTGGGATTCGCATTGAACACAGGAGAACCCATCCATGTTCTTTGGACAGAACAGACTATGTGCAGGTCAGTGACACCAGAACTTTCATGTGTGCTTACTGCCCCTCCTCACAAGTGCACTCTGTGAGGGGATCATAGGCCCTGGTCTGCTGAACTCCGTACTGAGTGTGCACACGACTTACTTTGAATGTAAGCATGTGTCATTTCCATAAAGAAGCTTTAAAAGTCAACAACAGCATCTTTACTGTGTTTATTTTCCCATGTCCATGATGACTAATCATAGTCTATATAGATGTCACCATATCAGTGAGACTCCAGAGAGAAATAGGTGAAGGGAAGTTCCCTTACAGTGGAAACCATAGGAATTAAGTATTTCAATTTGGGCATTGATATTTAAACACACTATTTACTGAACAATAACCTTGCTTTT
>NW_008471648.1:0-1109 GCF_000622305.1 Nannospalax galili | reverse complement strand
TTATTGCCTTTATGTGCTTACATGGAGAAGCCCAATATAATGGAACATACTCAGAAGATGGGATCACGCCCCTTCCAACCTAGAGATAAAATCTACCTTTAGGGTCCAAGCAGGTGCTTGCCTCAAACTTCACTTTTTCTTTGTGGTCAGTAATGATAGTAGCTTTAATTGATCCCACTCGTCTTGTCATCTCACCATCTGCTGGCAGGGTTGGAGTACTTATCCACTGTTGGTAAGACAACCCCCATTAATCTGGATCCCTGTAAACACTACCAATTGGCAGGTGCTACAAGCCCTCCAAATTACCCACCAATTCAAAAGAGAAATTGGGATAGTTTTAGCCATTGTGATAGCCATTATCACAGCCTTAGCTTCCACTGCCACCTCTATTGACACAGTCAGTACACACCAGCAGTCAATTCATTGTCCATGAAAACAGCCACAGCCTTCCAAACCCAAAACAACTTCAACGGTATGCTCAGAGGGGCAATAAAGAATCTGTAATAACAAACTGACTTAATAGCAGAAGAAGTAAGCTTTCTCTGGGATACCATGAGTCTCCAGTGTGACCAATGCTACTCCACAATTTGTGTAACAGCCCATAGTCTTAAAAACCATACCCAGGCATTCGAGCATCTCAGACAACATCAACTTACCATCTTGGATAATAATTTCCTAAATTTTACAGCACAGTTACCTAAGGACATCATCCAGCTTAATAACACCCATGTACCCCCCCATAGTTGCAAAAAAATTATGGGAACAAATACACAACAGATTTCAAGTCTTCTTCTCCCCTGCCAACTTAATCTCTTGGGATATCTTGCTTGCTGCTTTCTGCATTGTCTAATATTATTTAAATGCCTCTGTAACCTGGTTACTAGGGTAAACCATATTCAGGCCCTACTACTTGAGGTCTGCCAGCCTCAAATACAAAAAGAAAGGGGAGATGAGGAGAGTCTTGGCATGGGGATTTACTTGACAGCCTTGGTAAAGGCACAATGAACCCACAGGATCATCAGATCAAGCCTTGTGAGCACACTCCAAGGTGGCCTGAACCTTGCCCTATGTTGCCCCACCCAGTGAATTCCCCATTTCTTTGTTCTCAC
>NW_008471647.1:0-1109 GCF_000622305.1 Nannospalax galili | reverse complement strand
TTTTTTTTTTTCTTGGTTCCTTTTCTAGTCAATTTCGTGGACAGACATGGGGGATAGGATGGACACTAGGTGCAGTCAGTATGTTAAGGACATGAGCCAAGCCCTTGCTTTTCCCAGTCTGCCATGCTGAGTCACAGACACTACACAGGCAGAAGAAACTGCACCGTCACAGCAGATGACAACATGGTTGACCAACACATTATGACAACTCAAAAGTCTATTAGGAAAACAAGATGCAGTTTAGTCTTTCTGTCACCCTCAGTGTGTGCACTTTGACCCTGCCGTAGAAAAGAAAAGGTCAGGACTTGAGAAAAAAGATACCATAAACCCACAGACAGATGTTCAACACCATGCTTTATGTGGCTGTGTTATGAAAAGCCCCACAGTGACACTTCGAGCTCATAGAGCTCCAAAGGTAAACCAAATGCTGAAGAAATCATCAAACAATTATTTACATCTCTAAGTTTCCAGAATTGGATAGTTTATTGCTTATGGCAATAATAATAAATACATTAAAAGGCATTTAAGACATGAAGAGAAGTAGCATTGTGTTTACCAGCACACAAGCTCAGCTAGGTTCTAAGACACTCCAAACACTCCACATGAGAATTCCACACCATTCAAGTGAAGAATTGTGCTGTGTAGCCAGACCTAGGGAGCCCGCACAGCAGCCAGGGCTGTGGAAAAGACTAAGCAGGTGTGGCAAACATGGAAGTCTGGGTCAGAACCACAGGAATCCATAAATGAAGATGTCCCAGGAACTGTTTTGCATTCAGATAAAAGGGGCCTAGGAAGGTTTCTCAGTAACAATACACTGAATGTACAGCCACACAAAGGTCTAACTGTAAAAATAGATTGTTGAATCAATGGCAAATTCTCAGGAAGTCCAGACAGAGGTGAAGGAGGGTGAACAGGTACATAGATGGGTGCTTGCTCAGGGTATGGGCATGCAGGGTTCTGTTGTAAGTTACAAAAGGAGAAAATTCAGATAGACAATATAAGCACGGCACCAAGTGTAAATGTGAGATACAGAAGTTTACGGGGTTTCAGGGGAAAAAAAAATGATTTGCTTTGTTTACCCCTCCTAGACCAAATTAGCAACAACAGAT
>NW_008471646.1:0-1109 GCF_000622305.1 Nannospalax galili | reverse complement strand
GATAAATAAACAAATGTTTTTAAAAATTAGAAAATAGGGGCTGGAGAGATGGCTCAGGAGTTAAAAGCTGTTCTTACTAGGAGGCCCAGGCCTGGTTCCCAACACCCACATAGTGGCTCACAATTGTCTGTTACTCCAGTCCTGGGAGATATGATCCTTCTTCTGGCCTCCAGGCACCAGGCACACACATGATGCAATTGCATATATTCAAGATAATGCTCAGACACATAAAGTTTTAAAATATTTTAATTAGAAAATTAAAAATTAATTTACTTTTATGAAATATAGCCTTTCCCTGCTTGATTTTTTCCTGTTCACAAGTAATGTTCCCTACACAATGAGCCACAAGTCAAATCCACTGTTCCTGCCCCCCTACCCCATGATGCCACCCTTATTCTTGTGGAAAAAAATATCACTGGCCATACACAAAATCATTGCTGCTGTAAGTTACTGGCTAATAATTTAGAAAGCCAAACCTCTGACTTGTTTAGTCCTAGGCTAAGGAAGGGGAAGTTGCACTTGATTAAAGCCATTCTAAAACAAAGGATGCTATCTAATCTATATTGCAAAATGGGGCCTTTAAAACCCAGTTGGGCCAGTATATCTACAACAAGTCTTGTTTCTGGAAATCATGTCACATGGCATAGAAACACTCAAGTTGGGATTTGGTTGACCATTGTTTTAATAAGGCAGTTGCCAAAGAAAGAGGGTTTTAGAACTCAAAATAAAACTGAATAGGGTAGAGTCACCCATTTAAGAATTCTATTGAATGAATGTCTCAAGGTGACAGATGGATTGGCTGTGGAGACAACCAATCACGCTCTTGGCTTAATCTCCCCTGGAAGTGGGGGGAATACACCCACATGCTTACCCAGATAGATCCATCTTCATCAAGGTTACATGCATTGGATCTTGGCTGAATGGAACCCAAAATACTATAAGATAAGAGAAATGTACCAACTAACAAAACTTCACCATTTTCCTCTTTTTAAGATTGTTCCTGGGACTGGAGAGATGGCTCAGCCGTTAAAAACACTAGTTGTTCTTACAGGAGACCCGGGTTCGAATCCCAGCACCCACATGGCAGCCAACAACTGTCTCTAACTCCA
>NW_008471645.1:0-1109 GCF_000622305.1 Nannospalax galili | reverse complement strand
TTTTTTTTTTTTTAAGAAACAAAACCCCTGCTCTTTTATATTATGGTTAAGAAGTCTTTAAAAATAAGATTTGCCAAAGAATTGTTTTTCCATTCTTAAAAATGTCCTAGTGAGCCAGGCATAGTGGCACATGCCTGCAATCCCAGCATTCAGGAAGAGGAAGCAGGAGGATTGTGAGTTCGAATCCAGCCGGGCTACGTAGTGAGACCCTGACTCAAAAAACAAAAAAGAAAAAGAGTCCTAGTGAGTACACAATGGCATTATCTAATTGTTGGTAGATAAGCTAAGAACTTTAGAGCAACAGAAATGCAATTGAAATTACACAGTGCAGAAGGAGTGACCGTCTTGTTTCTTTGAATTTGTTATCCATAAGGACACTGGTGGGGAGAGTAGGGAAATGTTAATTTTTTTTTTCAAAATTCTGAGCTTAGGCTCATTTAAGCAGTGCCAGTATGCTCACCCAGAACTCACTAGCAACAAGAAAATTGATTTTAGTGACTGAACATTTCTTTGGCTTTGTTGACCAGCTTAGAAGTATCCTTTGGCTTAGAACAGTGATGCGTCTTTAACCTGCTCTGCTCCAGCTGCTCATAGTTCCTGTCACTTGATGTAAAACACTTGAGCTCAGTGATAGTATTTCTTGAGATACTTGTTTTCTGTTGTTTTCATTATAGCTTTTGAGGAACTTGAAAGAGCTTTGAGTACAGCCCAAAAAACAGAAGAAGCACAGAGAAGAATGAAGGCAGAAATGGATGAGCAAATAAAAGCCATCGAAAGAACAAGTGAGGAGGAACGTCTCAGTCTTCAGCACGAACTAAGTCGGGTGAAACAGGAGGCTGTTGACATAATGAAAGTAAGAATGATTTGTGATTGGAAAGGGCTTCAGTCTCATATTTATTCCTATAATCTCTCACTGTAAGAAAGAGTTAGTTTGTATTTTTAAACTTTGAGCATTTCATGATGTTGAGGATACAGTAAAAAAAGCACTTTGATAGAGAAAGTCACTTAGATGATTCTCTGGATATTCCTTACCTGGCTCCTGACCTTAGGCTCCTTGGAGGTAGGCTGCTCGGCTACTTCAGGGTACAGAACTCAGCTGAGAAGGCCTA
>NW_008471644.1:0-1109 GCF_000622305.1 Nannospalax galili | reverse complement strand
AGCCCTCTGAATGGAAGGAGCTCAAAGCAGGATTCAGATCGCAGGGCCTGGTTCTTTCTTGGATGGTGATCAGGCTTAAGCCCCTTCCTACTTCTCAGGGTCTTTAAGTCAATTATTACGTTCTCACTGTCAACAATAACTGCTACTGCAGTTATGTTTAAGACACGCTATTCGGTTTGAGAAGTGCAAAACTGAGACCAGTCCCCATCTCAAGTCAGGGATGAGTGATATATGTATGAATTTAACAGTACACCAATGTGATCAGAATCAAACTAATGACCAAACTGCTCTGTGGGCAGATGTGTGATAATATGAGAGGTCAAGGGGGAGGGCAGCGTCTCTGAGTGGATCATATGAGCTGAGCTTTGGATTAGCGTAAGAACTGGTCCACGCGAGGAATTTATACATCAATGTTAGGTCTGGTACACACCTATCACCCCAGCACTCTGGATGCAGGGGCAGGAAGATTGGGAGTTCCAGACCAGTCTGGGCTACCTAGTAAGAACCTGTCAACAGTTCTGTCTGTCTGGACATGCATACATTCTCCACCTGGTCATGTTCAACACCATTTCTCACCTTGGCTATTCCGGTACTGTCCAGCCTGATCTACCTTTCATCTCTATTTTATTCTCTTTCCAAAGCTTTCTTTCCAGACACTGAGCAACGTAGTCAAGAGTCACCCCTTCCTGTGCTCGCTCATGCCAACGTCCCTTCATTTGTTTCTTCTGTCTGAGATCCCGTCTCATCATTAATGAAGAGAAATCCGTGCAAAAGATTTTTAAAATGATTTTTATTTTATTTGTATGTGTATTGCGGTATGTGTGTAAGTGCACCCGTGTCCTGCAATGCCCGAGGAGGATGGAGGGGGGGTGTCATCTGTCGAATCCCCTGGAGCTGGCATTGCAGATGGTTGTTAGCCAACCATGTGGGTGCTGGGATTTGAACCTGAGTTTTCTGCAAGAGCAGCCAGTGCTGAGCCACCTCTCCAGTCCCTCTGTAATAGACTTAATGGCAGCTTCTCTGTGAAGTCCGTCCTGAAAAATTTCAGGCATAATTACTGCTTCCTCTGCATCCCTTGGCCCTCTGGGATTGCCCTTACTGCACAGAAC
>NW_008471643.1:0-1109 GCF_000622305.1 Nannospalax galili | reverse complement strand
GGAACAGCACTTCTGTCCCTCGCCTGTGTGTCCCCATGTTTGGAAGCAGGCAGCGGTTTTGACCTTGAGCTCACAGCTAGACTTTGGACTTTTGGGTTGGCACTGGAACAGCTAAGACTTTGGAGACCAGGATGGAATTTTACATTTGTGCGAAGACATGAAGGTGGCAGGCCAGATCGACCAGCTGTGGCCTACAGGTGACCTGCCCCTCAGACTCATGCTCAAGTTTGCTCCCTTGTGGAACGCTGGGAGACGGGCCTTCGAGGAGTGATTGGTGTTGTCCTCACACGTGTACATGTGCTGTTTTGGGACCGGATCAGTCACTGAGCGTCACCCCCACCACACTGGCAATCCCTCTCTACTGCTCTTCCCGCTACGGGTCTCTTGTGATTGAACTTTGCATACCTGTGTTCTACAGCTCCGACTTGCTGGGAAGAGTTTGAATCTAGGAAGGCTGTGACAGTCTCAGAGTCACAGTGTAGCTGCCAGTGGGAGGGTGTAGGAGGACACAGTCACTGACCAGAGCAGCCAGTAGAAGTGAGTCCCGTGGTGTCTGTCCACCCATGCCTGATGATCACAGCCTCTGAAGGGCTCCGACTGCCCAGAGCTGAAGCTAGACTGAAGCCTGTAACTCCTGAGGAGCCAGCGAGGCAGGACACAGGTAGACAGAGCCAGGGCTACCCCGGCCTCGCCATTGAGAACTGCCTGCTTTTTTGCCTGTGACTGGCAGGGCAGCCATTTCTGTTTGCTCAAAGGCTCCTCAGCCCTTCCCTTCACCACCAGGTGTTGGTGCACCCCCTCCATTCCCCATCAGCAGGGATGGGCACTGCCTTCATGCCTCAGCCAGCTTGACAGCCAGGGGTAGATGCATTGTTTGTTTGAGGGTTTCCTCTGGAGGAGGGTGTCTACTTTCTCCCCATATTCCAACCCGGAGACTGTGGGCAGATGGTTAACGTTTGCAATGTGAGTTACAAGGACATAGTCAGGATTGGGCTGCTTCATGGAAGGGAGGTGGATCTGCATGTGTGTATGTCTCTCTCTGTCTGTCTGTCTCTGTCTCCCTGTGTTTGTGTGTGTGTATGTGTGTCTGTGTGTGTGTCTGTCTGTCT
>NW_008471642.1:0-1109 GCF_000622305.1 Nannospalax galili | reverse complement strand
CGTTACCGTTTAAAACAGTAAACACAGGACCAACTCTGTCCTAGGAACTGGGAAGGGGACAAGAACAGTCTGCCATGCCCTCCTTTGTGGACCTAACACCGGCTGGGCAGACAGTCAAGGCAGATACATCCAGAAAGTGCCGTGAAGGAAAGGGGACTGAGGAATTGGGGATAGAGGGTAGTAGTAGCCCAGGAGAACTGCACGGTTCCTCTAGTAAGCTGATGGCTCGAGAGAGGCTCCAGGGGCCACAGGAGCCAGGCTGGCGGGCCTGTAGCAGGCATAGCAGGATTTCAGAGAAGCCGCAGTAAGGAACAAGGCCCTGAGGCCAGCAGAGCTGGTCCGACTGGAAGGATGGAAATCAGGCTTCCTGAACTCCAGAAAGCAGCTCTGGGTGACTCAACTTTGGATGAATTCTGAAAATTTCCTGAGTTTTCGCCCTGAAAGACTGCCCAAAGGCTTTCCTAAGTTCCTTTAAGCGTGTGGAATGCTCCTTTAATCAATTCACCTCCGGCAAGACAGTCAGGCCGTTATCTTCATGTGTAACCAACAGGTTTCTAGAACTGGCTTCGCTTTGGTCTCCTCCAAAGGGGAGATCAAAAGGAGCTCAAAGATAATTTAGTTCATCTTGTCTAAACTTTGCCCAGTGATGCAAAGGCACACACTGGGACTTAACTGTGCTGGCATTTGAGATGCAAGAGGGGTGGGGTCCTGGAAATGGGGTAGCCAGGAGAGCGTCACCTGATTTCTCACCCCTCTCATGCTTCTGGGAATGTAACCCAGGACTCTGTGCATAAGACCCACCCAGTCCAGAAGTTAAAGTTACACTTCCCACAAGACCTACAATCTTCCCAAGAGAAAGAAAAACCTATATATAAAGACTTTTATGCAGGCTGGAGAAATGGCTCAGCGGTTGAGTATTGTTCTTGCAGAGGACTTGAGTTCAGTTCCTAGCTACCCACATTGGGCAGCTCACAACAGCCTGTAACTCCAGCTTCCCGGGATCTGATGCCCTCTTCTGGACTCCTTGGACACCTGTACTTACATGCATAAACCCACACATAGACACACACTCATGCACATAATTAAAAGTAAAATAAATCTTTTTTTTT
>NW_008471641.1:0-1109 GCF_000622305.1 Nannospalax galili | reverse complement strand
ACAAATCTCTGAGTGATCCTGGCCAGCCTGGTATACATAACTAGTCCAGGACAGCTGGGGTTACAGGAAGACCCTATCTCAAATAGAAAAAAAAATTGGCAGAGATAGGGCAGGAACTCACAAAGTCATACCTCTAGCTAAGGAGTTTTGACAATTGACAGCGCTGATTGGACTCAGTGGCCTATGAAAAGAAGACATGAAATTGGGAGGGAGATGTGACAGAGGGGTTCTCAAAGAAACTGGGCAGAGCACAGACCATAGATGTCAAAATATGTTGCACACATGTATGAAAATTTTAAGGAATGAATAATAAAAATATTTTTAAGAAAAGACAGTATAATTTTCAAATATCAAATACCTATAATTGAAGTATATGGATTTGGTGAAGTATAATAAATGATTTTTCCTTTTTGATAATAGTATATTCTTTTGCTTATATGTGTCTTGCAAGCTTGTTGCCAGGCAAACACTAATCTGCTTTCTGATATTACCAATTAATGTAATCCCTAACCTCAACAATTAAGAAGAGGAATTCTGTAATTATATCAATAGATATAGGATGCCCAGGTGGATGACCTACATCATGCACCTATGTAAGGCATGGTTAAAATGCAGAGCATTCTGTGCCATACCTGTCTGGTTCTGGGCTTTTGTTTAGTTGGGAATTATTTAATTACTGTATCTCATTAGCTGTTATGGATCTATTTAAATTGTTTACTTCTTCTTGATTTAATTTTGGTAGGTCATATATATCAAGAAATTAATTCATTTCTTTTAAATTTTCCAGTTCAGTGGAACATAGATTTTATAATAAGTAGTTTTGATTCCCAGCATTTCCACAGTATCTGTTGAAATGTTTCCCTTTTGCTTCTGATTTAATTAATTTGGGTCCTCTCTTTTAATTAATTTGTCTAAAGCTTTATCAATCTTATCAGTCTTTTAAAAGGACCAACTCTTTGTTTCATTAGTTCTTTGTATTTTTTTTTCATTTCTATGTCATTAATTTGGGCCCTGATATTGATTATCTCCTCTCATACTCTCTTTGGAGCATTGTTTATTCTTGTTTGTCCAAGGTCCTCAAGTGTTCATTCTGTCTTTAATATGATATA
>NW_008471640.1:0-1109 GCF_000622305.1 Nannospalax galili | reverse complement strand
TGTCATTTCTCAAAGAGCCATCACCCTGGAGTTCAAAGGGCACAGGTCATCTTCCTTCGACACATACAGGCAGAGACACAACAGGGTTACAAAAGAGACAACCCAGACTGTGGGTATGTGCCTATTTGTTTGCAAAATTTTCTGCATTTTATGCTTGAAACCTTTCCAAAGAAAATATTGGGGAGGAAAAAAAAATATTGGGGATGAACAAGCACCGCCTTTGCCTCATGTAGCTTATGGCCCCAGAGGGCGGGAGGGATGCATGTTCATAGAAAAAGCCCTCAAGTAGACATAAAACTTGAATGGATACAATTGCTATGAAGACATGCAGGTCCCCTGGTCAGAACGAATGGGGCATCTGTAGGATGCATAGGAGTTGTTTGCCAAAGAGGGAGGGGAGGGAAGAGTATTCGGGGTGAAGGGTGGTGGTGGCCAGGAGTAAAGAATGAAGGACACAAGGGGCCAAAATAAATGAGAGGAGTGATTAAGCAGGCTGGGGGGGTGGTGAGGAGGGGCTATACATGTGGGGGCTTGCAGGACCTTGGGGAGAAGCTTTTGTCATTAAGGTGACAGTGGTCACACTAGGGCCAAGAAGCGGGTGGAGAAAAGAAAAGATCAGGGGTCTTAAGGAAGTCAGCAGGCCTCCATAATGGAACTGAATTCAGTCAGAGGGCAAGTGGCAGAAAGACTTCTCTAGGACTGTTAAGTTCTGGCGTGCTGGAGGAGGCCCAGGTTCCAGGGGAAAGTGAGTATGAGGTGCTTGTGAGACCTGGGGATGAGCTGCTGAGGAAGCTGCTCCACCTGGATGCCCTGTCTAGAAACAGAGGCCAACGTGCTTCCCAATACGGGGGCGGGGGCGGGGGGCTGCCACATCGTGTGGGCTTCAGTAATGGCTGTGGGATGGATGACAGAGAGAGGGAGGAAGAGAGAAAGAGAGATGAGGAGGAGAGGACAAATGGGAGGAGGAAAGGTGGGAGAAAGGGAGGTGGATAAATAGGTGCGATGGAAGATGGATGGATGGATGGGTAAGTGGATTGTGGGTAGGTGACTAAATGGATGGATGGTAGGTAGATAGAAGGATAGATGATGGGTGAATGGATGAGTGACGA
>NW_008471639.1:0-1108 GCF_000622305.1 Nannospalax galili | reverse complement strand
TGAATGAAATAAAGAAGTCAACCTAGGAAGTAAAAATGGGATTTAATAAAGAGGTAGGAGTACTGAAGCAAAACCCAACTGAAATGCTGGGAATGAAAACTTCCGGGAGTCAAATAAAAAACTGAGTAGAGGGGCTGGAGAGATGACTCAGGAGTTAAAGAGTACTAGATGCTCTTGCAAAGGACTCAAGTTCATTGCCCAGCATCTACATGGTGGTTAACAACCATTCCTAACTCCAGTTTGAGGGTATCCAACACCCTTTTCTGGCTGGGCATTGCATGTACGAGTGCACTTACATGTGTGCAAGGAAAACACTCATCAACATAAAATTAAGACTAAAATGCATCAAAAAATTTTAAGTAGAAAGTCTTGTTGATAGAATGGATCATGGGAGGACAGTAGCTCTTGACTTGAAGATGAGGTACAGGAATTGTAACATTCAGTCAAGGACAATTGTAGATTAGTTAAACCATAAAAATGGATCCTGGGCAGTTCTTGGACACCATAAAAGATCTGTGAACTGTTGGGGACTGGTTACTACTGGGTTAGAGAGAGTAGACCTTACTTATGATCTCTAGATAGGGTTACTAGACTCCAGTGGATGAATTTGCTTGACTGGATAGGACTTAACATGTATGGCAGAATACATAAGGTCTGGTGTGTGTGGGGGAGGATCATA
Source organism: Nannospalax galili (assembly GCF_000622305.1). Lineage (NCBI taxonomy): Eukaryota > Metazoa > Chordata > Mammalia > Rodentia > Spalacidae > Nannospalax > Nannospalax galili. Next base: position 429 of record NW_008471639.1, on the reverse strand, counting down.
GATGGGGAAGGGGGGCCCAAATTTGATTATGCACTGTTGAATGAAATGTATAGAAGCTCGCTAAATTAAAAAAAAATCTACAAATTATGGGCATTGAAGAATCATTCTAAGGTGAAAACAGAGAAATTATTTTCAGTATGATCATAGTATAAAGTTTCTCAAATCTAGGGAAGAATTGTGCATCCAAATTTGATATTTATATAGAGCATCAAATAGATAGGACTCAAAATTTACATACCATATTATAATTAGAACACTATGTACAACAAAGTATATTGAAACCTGCAAGAAAGAAACACAAAGTCACACTCATCATAATTACAGCTGATTTCTTCATTTTTTAATATTTTGCTTATCATTTTTATGTGTATGTGTGTCTTGCCTGTATGTAGGTAAGTGCACCCATGTCATGCAATGCCCACGGAGGAC
>NW_008471638.1:0-1107 GCF_000622305.1 Nannospalax galili | reverse complement strand
GGCATTTCTTGATTGTTGAGTGATGTGGGAGGGCCCAGCCCACTGTGGGTGAGGCCCTGGGCAGGAAGGCCAGTATTGTGTAAGAAAGCAGGCACAGGCCAGGGGAGCAAACCCAGCAGCATTCCTCCATGGTCTGTGCTCCAGGCTCCCGCTCTGATAGCTACCTTGACCCTGGAGATGTAAGATAAAATACAGCCTTTCCTCCCCAAGTTGGTCAGTGTTTTTATCACAGCAATTGAAAGCAAACTAGGACAACAGTGAAAGTCTCAGGTAACAGAGACGTGCTGTGGGGATGGAGGAGGGCGGCTCCCTCTGAGGCTGGGCACAAAGATGCTCCTGCCTCTTCTCTTCCTCATGGTGCTGCTCTTGCTGACTTGCTTGATTCACAACAGCACGTCTGATCCACTTCTTACCAAGTGCTGACGTCGTCACAGTCCATCCAAACACCAGCCATCAGGAACACACTGACTGCACAGGACCTCACCCAAACCAGTTCCATTTGCAAGCACCTTGATTCCAAACAGCCATATTCTGAGGTCCTGGGGGCCTAGAGTTTGGCAGGGGGGTAAAGTCTGTCATAGTTAATCTTCAGTGGTGACTTTACCAGATTTAAAGTCATATAGGAATTTTACGTACTCCTTTGGATGGTCATTAGGGTGTTTCTACAAAGGACAAACTCAGGCCGGGGGTACCCACCCTGAATGAAGCCATGCCATTATGTGTGGCAGGGGCCCTGGGAGTAAACGGAAAAATGAGAAATCCATGCGAACTCTTGTGTTCCCCTTTGTCTGCTTCCTGTCTGCTGTCTGCTGTGAACTCCTCTTCCCTGCCCACCCCTTCCTGATGGACCAAATCCTCTGAGACCACCAAGATAGATCCTTCCCACTTCAGTTTATTTCCACCAGGTATTTTGGTCACAGCAATGACAAAAGTAACTAACAGAAAATAGATACCAGAGATGTCGTCATTCCTGTGGCTAAAACTGCTCAGTCCTCAGGATTTGGAACTGGTTGGCAGGAGGAATTTGGGCAAGTTTGGCCATGTGAGTTAGAAAGGTCCTAGGATGCTGTACACAGAGCTTAATGTGATTCTGGCTGCAGCTCCAGA
>NW_008471637.1:0-1098 GCF_000622305.1 Nannospalax galili | reverse complement strand
ACACACACACACACACACACACACACACACACGGCTTGCTGTAGTCAGGCTTGGGAACTAATATTCCCCAAGTGTGAGAGGATATAACATGGATAATGAGAGTAAGAGAGCTCAGTGCAGGAGGCTCCAAGGTTCACTGCTCAGCCTGTGACTCCATACTTTTTAATTTCCTTGTATAAACAGCAAACCAAAGAATGAGAAAATCCATTTGGCTGCTCTGAGCTACAAATTAAATCCTTGATTAAATTTTGGCAATTACATTTCCAGGTCGTTTCCATTTCAACATTTTAAATTCATTTGAATAAGCTTAATCATGATCTTGGCAATGTATTGTACAGAGAAAAAAAAGGATCTAATAAATGCTATAAAGAGATTGGCTGACAAGCAGAAAAATTGAAGGGTCTTACAAGGAAATGTTTTGCTTTGACTTTCAGTTGTTTACAGGAGGGTATATGTGACCAAGAGTCAAAAATAAACACATGGAGCAGGAGAGACCACTCAGCAGTTAGGAGTGCTTGCTTGCTGGTCTTGTAGAGGCCCAAGTTCAATTCCCAGCAACCATTTTGGACAACTCACAACAACCAGTAACTCTAGCTCCAAAGGATCTGATGCTGTCTTCTGGCTCCTTGGATGCCTGCACTCATATGCACATACCCACACTCACATGCCACACACACACATATACACATAATTAAAAATTAAATGATGGGCTGGAGAGATGGCTCAGCAGTTAAGAACACTGGCTGTTTTGTCAAAGAACCAGGGCTTGATTCCCAGCACCCACAAGATGGCTAGCAACCATTCCTAACTTCAGTTCCAGGGAAATTCAAAACTCTATTCTGGCCTCTGCCAGCACTGCACCGACAGAGGTGCACTTCCATTCATACAGACAATACACTCACACACATAAAATTAAAATAAATAAATAAATAATAACAAATTGAATCTTAAACACAACCTAATACTCATTAATGAAGAGAGTAATTAATATCAGTAAACCTTATCATGCATAAAAACCACACAGAGGGCTTTCTAAAACACATGCTTCTTGAGCTCTGTCCTCAGAAATACTAACTTAGCAATTTTGGTGGTGCATAC
>NW_008471636.1:0-1108 GCF_000622305.1 Nannospalax galili | reverse complement strand
TCCTTCCAATGAGCTCTGAGCTCAATTAGCCCTTACAACCATCTGCTTCCAAAGTGATCATTATCAGCCCCATATTAAGATGAAGTTATAAAACATGGGAGAAGTTGAAGGTCAGGCTGAGGTCCCATCATTAGCAAGGGAGGTCACGAAGATACCACAACCAGAGACGATTATAAGATTCTTTCTATCCCGCCTCTACTCACATTGACAGAGCAGTTTGTTACATGAGCTCCTCCACACACCCCTCAGAGTTATATAAAAGCTCTCCGACTCGGTGAGTTACAAGCTGTGTAGTTTTTTAAACTGAAATTTGTGTATTTCATACAGAACATCTTAATCAATCTTAACCACCTTTATACCCCTTCCCATAGCCCCACCCCGCCCCACCGGAATTCACACCCTGTCATTTGCGTCAAGACTTGTTGTGTGGAGTTAGTGGCCCCAGGTGTCCCTGAGTGTAAGGTGTGAGGAAGGGCTGATCTTCTGAAAGGAAAGGGACCCTAGATAGGCTGCTTAGACCCAGGGATGAACTTGCACTGAAGCTGTTTTGAGTGTACAGCTACGGAGAGTCTGTAAATGAAGGTGACGCCGAAAGTCCCAAACTGGTGTTGTGGGCTGATCAGTCGATGCAGAACCCAGGACTTGGGAGTTGGTAACAATTTGGGGGTCAGGAAACAGGAGACCATCTTTTGCCCTTGTTTGGGGTCACTGCTGGATCCAAGTGTCCACATAAAGTCAGGAATACAGAGTAGCTATGTCTTCCGGAGGTTGGACGAGACTAGAACACCCACACGCCTGCTGACACCTGCTGAGGGACGTGATCCTACACCCTTCTGTCCTGCCTCCAACCCAGGTAGAGAACAGAAGACTGAGAGTTGGCTCTGCTGAGTTCTGTCTTCTGTGGCTTCAACAAAATGCTCAAGGCTGAGAATTTTAAAGAGTTCTATTTGGGGGCTAGAGAGATGGTCAGCCATTAAGAGCACTGAGTGCTCTTACAGAAGACCTGGGTTCACTTCCCAGCACCCACATGGCAGCTAACTGTCTATAACACCAGTTACAGGGGATCTGACACCCTCTTCTGACCTCCATGGTCATTGCATGACATGGG
>NW_008471635.1:0-1108 GCF_000622305.1 Nannospalax galili | reverse complement strand
AATTGATTTTGTAACCTGCCACTTTGCTGAAAGTGTTGATCATTTCTAGATTTCTTATGGAAATCTCTTATTTATAACATCATATCATCTGCAAATAGGAATAATTTCATCTCTTATTTTCCAACCAATAGCCCTTTAATGTCCTTCTCTTGACTTATTGCTCTAGCAAGAATTTCAAGAATTATATTGCAAAGAAGAAGAAATAGTGGACATCTTTGTCCAGTTTTGATTTTAATGGGAACACTTCTAGTCTTTTTCCTTTTAGAATGATGCTGGCTGTGGATTTGTTGTATATGGATTTAATTATTTTGAGGTACTGTTCTTTCGAGTCCAATGCTGTCTCTTACGTTTTCGGGGGGCTTTTTGAGACAGGGTCTCCTTGTAGACACAGCTCTCAGTATAGATCAGACTAACCTGAATCTCACAGAGAACTGCATGCATCTGCTTCTGGAGTGCTGGGAGTAAAGATGTGTGCCATCACACTTGAGATATCCCTCTATAACTTTTAACATAAATGCATGTTGGATTTTTCAAAGAGCTTTTCTGTATTTATTGAGATGATCATTTGTGGTTTTTGTCTTTAAGTCCAATTATATTACTTATTACACTTATTGATTTACATAATTTGAAACATCCTTTCCTCTCTGGAATAAAGTAGGCTTAATCACTTAAACATACTTTTTGATGTGTGTTTGCATGCAGTTTACAAGTATTTTTTGAGAATATTTGCATCTATGTTCTATAAAGATATGAGTCTATAGTTTTCTTTTTTGTGTTGTGTCATTACTTGGTTTTGGTATTAGAATAATATTGGCTTCATAGAAAGAATTTGTGAGTTCTCCGTCTGTTTCTTCCCTTTTTAATAATTTAAATGGTATTGGTTATTGATCTATTTCGAAGATCTGGTAAGTTTCTACAGTGAATCAATCTGGACCTGGACTTTTATCGGTTAGGAGGTCTTCTATTATTGTCAATTTCCTTTTTTTTTTGTTTTGTTTTGTTTCACTTTTTTTTTTTGGTCTTTTTGAGATGGGGTCCCCCTGCAGCCCCTGCTGGTCTGGAACTCACTATGTAGACCAGGCAGGCCTTGAGCTCACAGAGATCCACC
>NW_008471634.1:0-1109 GCF_000622305.1 Nannospalax galili | reverse complement strand
CTCTAAAAGAGTCTCATTCATTTCACATTTACCTCCCTCCACTGTAAATACTGTATTTGCTATTCTTTTAAAGCCCTAAAGTAATTCTTGAAGGGAGAGGTTTGTTCTAGTTTCCAAGAGATTCCTCCTCGCCCCGCACCCCCATGGAAATGTTTAAGGCATCATCTAGAATGCCACAGAAGCTGTGATGTGCTCTTCTTCCCCTCTAAATTAATGATGGCAAAGGATCTTTTCCCCCAGCTTTGTGTCATCCCTGTTCCTTTCATTTCTTTCTACAAGAAAAAACTAGTATTTAATTTTCTTTATAACTAAAACATTAGGACCATACAAAAATATGTTTCAGTATTTTAATATATCTATAGGCTAGAAAAAACTCAATAATAACTAGAGGTTTTTATAAACAATTTTAGAAGCAATTTTCATATCCTAATAGAGTCTTTAAAAACTGATACAGGTTGAGTATCCCTTATCCAAAATAGTTGAGGTAAGACCATGAATGTACCTGATGTGAGAATTTTTCTCTGATTTTAAACATTATCATATACACAGTGGGGTTGTAGAGCACTGAGCCCAAGGATAAGCATGAAGTTCACTTGTGATTCATATATACCTTACCCACACAAACTTGAATGTATTTTGTACAATATTTTTAAATTATACATAACAAACTGTTTCATGTTGAAAATTTTCTACTTGTGACATCACATGGAAAAAAATTGAGATTAAGTAATAAAAACATGGAAACCAAAGTGGCCATAGGGAACTCTTAGCTTCCAGTTCGGTGGATTGTTTATTGTGCCTCCTGGCAAACTCACTCCTCCCTCTAGAACCAAACTCTTAGGCCAGCAGAGCATAGGGTCACAGGAATAGAAAACACAACTTTTTCTAGTGTGTCACTGGAGCTGATAGTGAAGGGAGCCAATTTCCACACCTTGGTTCCTGGATGGTAGGAAACATGGCAAGATCAGTAAATCCCATGATCATGAGCCCACTGCCTCATTTCTTTGACTGTGAAGTTTGTTAGCCAGAAACATTGCTTTGTAGGATACCATGATGGTGGATAAGGCATTCTGTAAGTCTGTGGATGGTAGTTTTGGCAGAAGCATTAT
>NW_008471633.1:0-1105 GCF_000622305.1 Nannospalax galili | reverse complement strand
ACCCAAGGAGGTTCCTGACATCCCACCCATGAAGGTGAGGCTAAGTGGCCAATCTCAAGGTGTGCAGATTCACAGACCAGGGTGCAAAGCGGATTGTGGAGGGCAAGGTCCTTTTCCCTGCATCCTTTAATTCCAGGGCCAACTCAGTGGAAGACCAACTTTCCTCAAGACCAAACTAACTGACCGAGTAGAACAACAGTCACTTGGGCACAGTTCTATACTGCAAAGGTTTATATGGATTTTGTGACAAATAGATGGGTCGATTTCTTTTTTGTTTAATGTGTATGAGTGTTTTGCTGCATGTATAAGTGCAGCTGTGTGTGTGAGGCCAGTAGAGGCCAGAAGAAGTGTTGGATCCCCTAGAACTAGAGTTAAAGACAGCTGTTAGCCATCATGTGGGTGCTGGGAACCCAACCTGGGTCCTCTGGAAGAACAGCCAGCACTCTTAATGACTGAGTTATCTCCCCAGCCCCAAGATAGGTCAATTCTTAACCTTTAACTTGTCCTCCTGAACTTTCTCCCTCTGTTCTTACATCAACAGTGGGACTGTATTTTTCTAGGGCAGAAGAGTTCTGAAGGTGCAGTATTGGAAGGCCCATGGTGGTGCTGAGGTACACCCTTCCTTCCCTCCATGTACACAGTCACTGTCCAGGTGGAACACAGCAAAGCTCTGATGGGGGCAGGCCAGAGATACCCACTCAGAACAAAAGCCTGCCTGCTGGACCATGGAACCTCCATCACAAACTTAGCAGAAGGGCTGGAAGATAAAGGATGGAAGCTCACGAAAGTAAAGTTCAGGACGTGTGGAAAGTGCTAGAAGAGAGACAGGGCTGGGGAGATGGTAAGTGGGTAAAGCGTTTGCTGTACAAGCATGGGGATCTGAGTTCGCATCCCCAGAATCCATGAAGAAGCCAGACATGGTGGCATGTGTCTGTAACCCTAGTGCTGAGGGGCAAAGACAGGTGGATCCTGGGGCCGGCTGGCCAGCCAGTCCAGTCAATCAAGTTCCAGGTTCAGTGAGAGACCTTATCTTTAAAAAGAAGACAGAGAACAACAGAGAAACAGATACGCATGCATGCACACACACACACACACACACACACAC
>NW_008471632.1:0-1108 GCF_000622305.1 Nannospalax galili | reverse complement strand
AGTCATGAGAGGAGTATTCTGCTGGGCAGTGTCCTACCAGTACAGGCAGACTGAGCTTAGATACAAGATGCTAGTCCTTCCTTCCACTGCCCTCCTGACTTGACCACTGTCCTGGCATCTACATTCTCATTCTGTGAGTGGATCTTTGGAGAGACCTCCAGAGCCTGTGGCAGAGTGGTGAGAACCCCAGAATCTCCTTCAAACAAGTAGCTATAGATGGTGCTGGGACAATAGAAAAGTTCTTCAATGCAACTTCTTTGACATATTTTTTATAGCTCAAAGAATTTTCATAGTGGGAGCGTTAGGCATGGAGAGGAGAACTTTAGCCTTTTCTTCCCTTGGCAGGCTTACCTCTGAGCTCCTGAGCAGCAGGAATTTCTGTTCTGATCATTCTGAGTTGCTCATGAGTGGGATTGCTGGGTTGTAACTGGTGTAGCCCCCACCATGGGACTCTGTCTTCTTTTTCTCACTCTTTGAGTCTAAATAACTAAGTAGAGGACCTCCCAGGACTCTCTTCTGGCTCTTTTATCTGACTCCATGATAACAGATGGGCAGGTAGATTCAGACACACTCTAGGGACCTAGGCACATTTTTCTCGCATAATCCATGTGTGACTAATAATGATCCCGACAGAAAATAGAATTCTACTCAGATGGTTTAAGCCTTTAATAACGTGGTTATTTATGGAGGTGTGGGCAGGGTTAAGGGAACTAACATGAGATAATGAGGTGCCAAGGGATTGCAAAAGTAATACTCCAACACTATATCCCAATGCCAGAAAGAAGAGAAAATGGCCTTTTAGAGCCTCAAAGGACAAGGCTGCCCAAAAGACATCACAGGTGTCCTGGACTACAAACACTAAAGTGCTGCGTTAGTATTTTTCCCTTTGCTGTGATAAAGTACCTGACACAAGCGGCTTCAAGGGAGGAACTCTTGGCTTTGGCTTACAGTTTCAGTCGGTTTTCTCCCAGGTCCCTTGTCCCATGGTCAGAACATCATGGCAGTTGAAATGTGTGGTAGAAGCTGGTCCTCATTTCTCAGCATATAAGAAGCAGTGACAGAGACTATGACAGAGGCCAGGGCAAGGCCTAGTCCACAGCATGCCGCC